>NC_041374.1:4822543-4840043 GCF_900634415.1 Cottoperca gobio | reverse complement strand
TCTTGGCCAAAGATTTGAAATATTGGATGCAACATAAAAAAGGTGGAAATACGACAAAAACATGAAGTAGCTGTAGATGTAAATGCAATTTAAATACATAGTTAAAATAACACAAACTAATATCTGTGCACCGAAGGAGTCTGCAGACCTCACTTACTTCTTTAAAAACCCAGACATGTCATGTGTTTTCGAACATTTACAGAGTGTGTTTGCGTGCGTGTTTTCCAGGCAGTGAAGAAGAACACAGCAGTGCACAGGGGACTGAAAGATAACCAATGTGACATGAAAGGACAGATATCGAGGAGACACATGATTCTGAATAAATTGCATCAAATTTCGCCTCACTTCAAATTAAGTTCACTCGTTCTGACATGTGACACTTATTCTCAACATTCACCTCTTTTTTTTTTTTTTTTGTCTTTTCCTGTGAGGGTTTTCGTGAGAGCCAAATATTTGCGTGGATGTTCTTGCGTTGGAATAATGACATTTTCCTCACAAGGTAAAACCATGTAACATGAACAGCTTAGTACAAAGTGATGGAGAGTTAATCGACACAAAAAAACACCACAAATATGTGAAATCTTGAAGAGAATCTGTTGAAATGAAGCTTTTTAAGCATTTTACTGTAGTAGAAATCACATTTCTCTTAAAATTGTTAATTGTAAACCTTCCCTTAGCTGAGAGGAAAGCACAATATGAAGGAAACAACATTTATCTAAGCAGAAAAGCATATTATTCAGGTTATAAAAACATCTGAACTGGAATGAGCTCAGTAGTTTGGTCAGTGGCAACAGACAGGCTTCAACCACACATGTTTTAGGCCATGATTGTAAAATAATGCCTTTGTTTTTTTTAAGAAATATGCGGGTATAATGTTCATTTTTGGGTCGCCTGGTGAAATGGATCCGAGTCGAGGCTGTAAATAATCCCGCGTGTGATTCGAGTTGAAGCATGCAGAAGCAAATGTAGCTTAAAAGAAAATCCATCCGACACATTTTCCCACAGAGTAAAACATTTTAGATAAAAAGGATGAAGAAAGCCGCGTGAAACAGGAAATAAAAAACAGGTAGAATCTTGACCAGTCCTTGAGCTGAAATGTATGTGTTCTTTGGCTTTCAGGCTTTGGCAACAGAATGACACAGTAGCTCAAACAAAGCTGCAGTAGATTTGACAGACACTGAAACCCCTCATCATCATCATCATCATCATCATCATCATCATGTGAAAGTCCTTAGTTTACTCCCCCCCTGTTCGTCCTCTGAAACAATCTCATGAAATTATTAATAAATACCTGTAAAAGTTGTACAAAGTTACACCGTGACTGAAAATATTTGCAGATGAAACACAAATCAGAGGCAAACGACATTATTATGCAATTGTTTAACAGCAAAGGTTCCATTTTTTTTGTCCAAAAGAGAAACTTTATCGGTGTGATTTCAATTCGATGACGGCATTTTCCTGTTGTTTTTCTTTTCTTTTTTTTCCTCAGATATTTACATACAAACAATGAAGAGAAAAGTAAGCGAGACAAAGATAAAATGTATACTCAACCTCACACATATAGCTTAGATTTGCCAGTACAAATGTAAAAATTTAGAGCACATTTACATTACAAAATTATTCTTAGTACTCAGATGCAACAGACTTTGGTAAATAGTGTTTTGATTTGGTATGATCTCTTTACTAAATCCCTCCTCGCGGGAACCAAAATTTGGGCGATAGTCTGGTCTGTAAGGCCAGAATCTAAAACTCTTTGAAACAGCACACCGTATGTTTTTACATAATTCTCAGATATTAATCTCTTTTTTCATGTTTTTGGTTTCGCCAAGGTCATTTACATAGCTGTGGTAATCACACTGACAACACATAGGTTTTGTTTGCAAACTCATTTCTGTCCATCCGGGTGACTTGGGAGCATTTTATGTTCTCATTTCAAGATGAGGTCATCCACCTTTGTTGTTTTTAACGGCTGCCACTTTTCCACTCCACTGTTTTTTGCCCGAGAGCTCGTTCATTTCGGGAGCTCCTCTAGAGAATCAGTGAGAGGGTCCATTGGTGCAGCCGGGCCGAGCTCGGGCTGTTTCAAACGCTTTATTGTGTTTTTCAAAGCTTGTCTCTTGTTGCAGAACCAGACACGCACCACCTCCCTGTCATAGTTCAGTTTCTCGGCTATTTCCGTCATTTCCTGTCCGGAGGGGTGTGTGTTCTTCTCAAAGTGGCTGTTGAGGATCTCGAGCGCCTGCGGGGTGAAAGAGGTCCTCCGCTTGCGTTTTTTGGAAGGCTCGCTGCCGATAAACTCAGTCAGGTTCTGCATGCCGGATCGGTGGCGGGCTTCGGCCTCGGCCATCCAGCGCTCCAGAACGGGCTTAATCTTCTGGGCGCTTTTAGGGGTGATGTCCAACTTCTCAAACCTGGCAGGATATAAAAGGCCAGGGTTCAGTTTGCCTGTCAGACTGCTACCTATAGTGTTCTCTTGGGCTTCCTGTGGTAGGAAAAAGTGGCTTCTCAGGATGGTGTGTCTGGGGAGAATTGAGAAAAAAGAATCTTACTTAGGTGCCCTGCCAGAACAAGAGATAAGCTGCCTGCCTTTTAGTCTCCTCTACCAGAATGCCACAGGGACTGACTAACATCCAGGAACACATCCGAGCCAAACCCTTGTATTCTGCACCTGGAAACCCCTCAGCTGCAGCAGCTGGAGGTGACGGTTGCCAGTAGTATGTTAATTTTGCGGAGGAGGCTGAGCCTCTGTCCCAAATTGGCAATAGTGGAGCAAGGAGATATTGCCAATGACTCAAATCAGGTCCAGTTGAACCAAAAAATATACAAAACATCCAACTAAATACTATACTTCAAAATGTTCTTAAATCAACAAAAAAACTAAACAGGAGTTACTCCCAAATATCCCATTTCTTTGCCTCAGGTGATAAAAAACAAAAAATCCACTAATGCATGCAGTTAAATATGGCACCATCATTTATTTACAAAAAGAGCTTGAATTATTAATCAAAATGTACATTTAATACATTTTTCAAACTTTCTTTCATCCTCTAACAACGCCTCATTTTATATTTAATAAGAATACATTTGCACACTCTAATCCTGAAAAAAACTTTACGGCCGTGTGACACGTAACAACACTGCTGCTCGGCAGGACGACGACTCCGCCGGGTGCGTTTGCTTGTGATATGAAAGTACATTGATGTTCTTATATTTGACAGTAAAAGGATTCTTCTCTTTTCATTTACTGTTATTGAGCCTGACCAACATAACCAATTATTTAGATCAATAAAGCATTGATATTTGAGAGTTAAAAGAATGTATCAGCTGATATTAGTTTTATAACCAACAGCTCACATTTTTGACGAGGATTAAAGCAGAAACGTTGAAACTGTATTTTGTAAATATTGTAATGTTGGAGAGATTTTGTATTGTTGGTTACAGGTTACATGAACACCACGTGACCACTATGGTATTATTTGTCGGTAATGCTCTTGTATTATTTACAGTATGGGGCCAACAATGCTTTCAAGTCCAAGTGATGCTGACTGATACGACTGGACAGGTTTTTAGAAATGGTTGTTGTTGTTTGTTTTATGTTTTCTGGCAACAGGGAACATGGGAAGAGAGATACGAGGAAGACGTGCGATAAAGGAACGTTTAGACTCCAATCAACAGTTACTTAACACTAAAGCTTTTTTAATTGAAGGAGCAAGTCAGGACTCCTTCTGTCTGTGTGAATCTTCTTGTCTTGTGACCTTGAGGGATCTTGTATATTTGCAATTTAAAAAAACAAAACCTTTATTTGATAGCAGACAATATGAAGGGAGAGAGAAGGGGGATGACATGTAACGGTCCCCAGCTGGACTAAAACCAGGGACCTTGTCAACTCATGACATGATGCACCCTCAGGTCTTTTTTTGCAAAACAAAACGTATCTAGATCTAAGTGAGATCTCCAGAATAAATAAAGGTTAATATAACTAACAAAGCTCATTTATTAGAGTAACAGCTGCTCTTTAAGCTCCGATTTCCCCAACATATTCGATAAATAAGCAACTAAAAGTGTTTCTGGGACAAACACGAGTGTGACGTGTGTGAATTCTTCACTGGCGAGCTCCGACGGAGACGCAGGAGAAATGTATCTGCTCTCTGTGGAACACACGATGCACACAAGACGTTTTTTTAATGGCGAGGTGAGCTGCCGCAGACAACAACAGTGAGGGAGAGATGACCATGCGTGCATGAACTTCCTCTGCTTCTACACCTCGTTGGCGCATTCCTCCTTGTCGACAGGCGGTATTATTTATAACCTGCTCCTAAACAGAGGGAAGAGGAGGGCTCCGTACTGCGGGGAATACATTAGTAAATATGAGGAGTCACCAGAGACAGGACATTTCATGGATCAACAGGAAGCGCAGATACTAAAATGAGTTGAGAGCTGCTCTGCTGGGGTATGCACTCCCTCCTGGAGTGCATCACCAAGAGGGAGAAATGGCCCTGAATGCACCTCCAGCCTCTCTTCTTGAAAGTACTTTAGGAGCCTGCTCAGACATGCTGGATGTTAAGGCCTGCGTTACAGCTTGCCTGAAGGTTTACAGACGGAAGTCTTTGAGAGGTATATGGCTAACTCGAGCGCTAGATGCTACTTATGACCGATTCACCTGGAGGATTTCACATGTGTCTCCCTTCTCATTAGTTTGTACTGTTTAATTACAATCAAATGCTTTTACTGTATAAAATATTTCATGATTTAGATTTTTATTTTGCCAATTTATTGGGCAAAGTTCTTTTTTTATAATCGAAAAAAAGAAAAACATTTTGATATTTATATTAGTTTTTTATTATTGAAACATTTGGAAGCGGCCCTTGTGATATAAGTACGTTTGAACCTGTAAGAGATTCATAACATCTATGTATTTATTACACTCTTTTATATTTCTGGTCACGTTTATTGGGTCAAATGTGTCTTTTGAAAGATTTAACCAATGAGAACAGAAAGAGTTTATAAAAGTGCATTTCATTCTCAGCAGTGCGAAAACATTTATCAACGTTTCCCATCTTAAACTGTGCAAATAAAATGAGATATATGTGCTAGTTTAAAATATATATTAGCTTAAACAAGCCACATTTGAGCTGGAAGAGGACACACGGGCACATCATTGGTTTGATGATGCCCTCTTGTAATGTCTGTGCCTGTTTAGATAAACTAATAAAGTGCCTGCAAACATAGTGAGCAATGAAAGGAGACAAGATGGAAGCATCTGTCAGTGTCTGTTCACTGTCTGGGTTCAGAGCCCCAGAGCTACCCTGACGTCCCGCTTCTCCTCAAACTCCACGTCTGTGTTGATGTTAACTAAACTAAAGCATGTGAAGTTTGGCCCTCTACTTAAAACATCAGGATGTCATGTCCAATGTCATACAAACAAAAAAATGGTCTTAACGGCATGAATAACAGCCCACTGAGTGTTTATTTTTGAAGCTAATGGCTTTTAATGTATGTTATAAATATTTGAATTATGCCTGGCTGTGAATATTTCATGTGTGATTTCAAGACTTTAAACATTAGTCAGAGATGGCTGGGCCTCGTAAGAACCCCGGCCCCTGTACGGTTTCACATTTTATCGGCCGTGTGATGTTGATGTGATGACATTTTTAAAAGGGCATGGCAGCGCCGTGTCACATAAACAGTACAGGTCATCAGTAAAGCACATGCAGAGGGACATTAACATTAATACGAAGGGGACGAAGGGGAATACTTGAGAAAACAATTTTGTGTTTTGTATGTTTTTAGCAAAGAAAAGTTGTCAATCAAACATCCTTTAATTTGATTTCAGAAAAATACATTTGACATTAACTTCCATTTGTCATTTTTCCAAATTAATCTTACACTTTAAATTGTTTTTTTTGCATTGTAGAATAATACATTTGACTATTAAGTTCTCTTAAAAGTCTCTAAAAGTAATGGTTGGCATGATATAGCCCCGTTATTCTGACTTGAAAGGGAAATGTGGCTCATTTGGCGTCTTCATGCTAAATGTTAGTCAAGTGGAAAACCAGGAGAGGATGAAACACTGATTGTCTGATCGTCTCATGAATGTATAATGCAGCATTTATGACTAAACTGTCCTCGTGGCAGCAGTAAAACATGGCAATCTTATTAACAGATCATCGCCGTCAAGCTCTCTCATGTTAAGGCGGAGCAGCCGGCGTCGAGCCTTAGTAATTATTAAATACTTTAAGTGCTTCGTGTAATACTTGTGTGTGTATTTCGCATAAGTAACGCGCTGCTGTCATGTCTGCCGGGGAAAGCGAAGGGAGTAGAAGAAGGCTAAGTACAGACATGAGAGCTTCGTTTGTCAGGGTGTTGATAGTCAATTATGTATTTTAATATCTTAATAATGTCTGTTAAAACACGGCATGAAGAATAGATGGCGGCTCGGAGCACCAGACAAGTCAGTGAGACTTTATTTGCTTTCATTTGACAGAATTGGGACATATTGATCAGAAATAATGAAGCATTCACTGCTGGAGTCTTGCTCTCTTTCTTTGTTCTTACCTGCAGATGGCAGACTGGCTGTACGCCGGCCCCTCGGCGGCGCTGAGCGCCTGGCCCACCTGAGTCTGTGTCAGGCCCAGAGACAGACGGCGGATCTTGAATGCTTTGGCGAATTCACGAATCTCCTCCAGGTTGACCCCGTCCACCTCGCTGGGGGCGGTCTGCGGATCTGCAACAACAAACACACATCTCATTTTATTAGCCCTCTGCTCCTCTGTTGCTTACCTCATTTTCCAGAGTGAATGAAGCAAACATCCAGACATATGTGATCATGATCGTCTATAAACCACTTTAAAAAAAAACAAACTGTCCAGCTCTGGGTCAGAACTTATTATTCCTCTCTGCCCTTCTGCTGTAACCGAATAATGTTGCACGAATAAATTCATCTGAGGTGTGAATACATGCGTGCCATGGCTCTGACTCACAAGTGTAAATCTTTAATCCCACATACAAAAGCATACGTACAAAACCCCAACACAGAGCTGGATAATTCAATAGATGGGTAGATGTGGAGCGGATAGACACTGTAGCTATTTTTCTTATATTTCGTCTGTATGAATACACATCTATTCTAAAGCTAGCATTCTCAAATAAACATGCAAAGATCTATAAAGACCATCTGACCCTGCGTGAAGACAGTTCAGGCCTCACGCACAAACGATTCCCGGCTCCAGCCCAGCAGAGAAAACTCTTTATGCATAAAGAAATGCTGTTTGTGAGTCTCCGCATTTGAGTAGATGTGAAAAACTTCACTGTAGCATTTTGAAGAATTTCCCTGCTAATAAAAAGTGATTACATTGTACATCAATGTCAGGTGCCCTGGCATCCTGCTTACTAAAGCAAAGTTTGTGCCTCTGAATTATTCATCTTGGTCATTATCAATGAATTATTAAAGGAATCCTCCAAGCGTATTTAAGCAAAAATCTATGTGGCTGCCATCTCGTTGTGCCTCATAAGTGACGTGTAGCGTATGCTGCGTGCACCAGACGTGTGAACACTTGGAAGATGAGGGACTGGAGACTCGGAGCCGACTACATGGGAGGGATGAGCACTCACAGCTTCGGATCCCATCATCTCCATACATTGATGAGCATCTCGTCGTCATTCCCAACAGAGTCTATTTACTCAGTGCTTTGGAAGACTAATGGTTCTCCAGAGCAACTGGTCGAACCTCTAAATCCATATTAGTCTTTAGACATGAAGTCACAACCCAAACATGACTTCTTTCTAATCTATTTTGCTATTATGAACGAGTAAAGCTTTCACAAAACAAACAGAGCAAGTAAATAAAATGTTCGAAACAATTGAGACAATCCATTTCTGGGCCTCCAAACAGCACAGTAATAATAGACTTATAAGCTTTATAATTACACGAGGACAATGAGAACCTTAAAGACTCAATCTGCTGGAAAAAAAACATTAAAATAAAAAGGCAATACTTATGTGCCAGTCACACAATGAAGTCGAGCTTTTGTCTCGGTCTGAACAAGACGGAACGATGATATATGTTTTAGTTGTGACCCTAGAAGTTAGAAAACTACACTGTGTTAGAAAAAGTGACTAAATAAAGCTGATTTAACCTTATATTGACATGAAATCTGTATCTGGAGACATTCCTGTTATTTAAATTCTGACAAACACACTGTGATCAGATCAGGTAGGAAATGGAGCATAAGTGATGTAGTGGTTTCTCTTGACAAATATAAATATAAAGTTACAATAACAACAACGTCAAGGCAAAAATGTTGCTGACATTCTTCTTTACGATTGACATTTTCCCAACTGATTATTTTTTAAATAGCATTAAGAGACATTCTCGGCTTTGTTTGTGGCCGGCGAATGCAATGACGTTTCATCTGCTCTCCTCGGAAGATGACTCTGTCACGGGATCGTCCTTTGTGTGTGTGCGCTGTAAATGATATTGAGAGGAAGCGATACGGCTCGTACTCAGCGTAAAGCATTAATTCTATTTACCGCAGAAGCGAAGCACAATGATTGCGTGCAGACTGAAAATGTGTTTATAAGATATATAAGCTACAAGTAAACACAAACTAAACACGGTGTCTACAACAAGCTGATCAATGGCGACTCGTTTTTATTAAATTCAGTGGTATTGTAGCTGCCTTTGAAATGAGTTTACATGGAGTTTAAGGGAATCGACTCTGACAAATGAAATTTATCTGAATAAAACTGAGTTTTTAAAGGCAATGGCTGCATGCTGACAGGCTGCGGCCCAGTGATTTATAAGGCCCTGCCAAAGGCCCACGCATCGGCAGAATGAAACTTATGTTCATTAAACATAACACACGCCACTTTGGATCGTCTAATAAACCAAAGAATTGACAGGCAAGGAAAAAATAAAACAATCGGAGGAGGCGGGGATCAGTCAAAATCTGTCCACACAGAGAGTAACGTAGATACAGTGCGGCCACCATGTTGAATCTTTAAAGGGACAGTTCACCCAAAACAAAAACAATACATTTTTACCTGTGGTATCCAGCCACGCAGAGAGTTTTGGTTTTCTTTGAGGGACTATTTATTCAGTTAAAAGTAGTTCTAATTAAAACAATTCACAGTATTGCAAATATGTCCATAGTATCATGCGTTTCTGCCTATATTTGATTTTCCTGGGTATTTTAAATAACTAAAACCAACTATCTTATTTTAGTCTGATTTTCTTAAAACAAATAAAAAAAAAGGCCAGGGCATATATTTAAAAGATTTACCTCTTCAGTAGAAACACATGTGTTTGGGGCTGCATGGTTAGATACTAGAGGTATGTGAGAGAATATGCTTTGTTGTAATTTAGGGGACCCAACCCTTTAATATAATACACGAGTCAGTGGAAACAAAGAAGGCTTATAGTTTTTTCTTCCAAGTATTCGAAGGCATGTTGTGAGCTGTGTTGGACACTTACTGCTGACCAGCTGCCCCACGCTGAGGGCCGAAGAAGAGGAGGAGGTGGAGGAGGAGGAAGAGGCCTGGTGGAGAGGACTCTGTCTGTGTGGCATGTGGAGCAGGTTGGGCTGAGACGATGCGGGGCCTATCTGACCCTGCTGAGCCTGAGGCATCTGGACACACACACACAAATACACAACAGAGCTGATATAATATATTGACAGCGTGCAGTACAGAAAAACAATATCCATTATTCCCTGACCCACATCATCACAATAATCATCATTTACAGTAATCATGTCATTATGGTGATTGGGATATAATATTAAATCTAATCAACCAATCAAAAGTTATTAAATTAGCCACTTAGAAGCTGAACATAATGACATTAACGTTGTACCTGATGATGAATTAATGGTAATCACTGCCTAACAGAGCAGAATCTAGTGTCAACAGTCTGCTCAATAGACTGCAGCGGTGGTTTACTATCGCAGGAGACTGTGAGTCAAGCGATCCACAGCTTTACAAGCGCTTCTCTGCGGAAATCAACTTAGTTATAAAAAATTGAAAAGCGCTCATGACAATTAGAGTCTCTTCTCTCTCGTCATCGTGCCAGTGAGGATGCTAATAATGGCAGCCTGGATCTGAAATATAAACATGTGGACACAGCAGTCCCCATATCAAACATAATTCATGATCCACAAGCTGCGTGCTCTGATGGCGAAAGAACGATGTATTTTCATGTTTTATGCACATTTGAATAGCTTTTACAAGATCAAGATGGTACGTCTTCACTTTTAAAGCGGAAAGCTGTCCCCGTCGTAAGCGAGGCTGGCTTCTTCTCTCCCCCTTTGCTATTAATTATTTTCTCTTTGGCATGTGTTTGTTTGGATGGTGGGGGGGTGTCAACAGCGATGCACACACTGTCAGGACTGTTGACAGGCTCGGAGAATTATCTAGCTTCACTGGAAATATTCTAGACGGCAGGCTCTGACAACCGTAAATTATGCCCGAGGAACAATGTGTACATGCGGGCTTTGAAGTGGAGACAAAAGCATAAACATTATTACAAATGCATTAATTCATTCAAGAGTATGATCTGGTGTTTCGGCGAAGCCACAATTAGTCGTCCATCTGCTGAGAGTTCCTCCTTTGTGCACTATACGGGCCTTCAATGTAAACTTTTACCCTGTAATTCTGCGCTGACACCGTCATTATTAAGTCAATAACATTTCCATTGTTGTGTGCATGCATCTGACTCCACAATTGAACCCTGTATAGATCTTCAAGTTTGGAGGAGAAAATGTTTGGGAGTTTCTACACTAGACAGTTTAAACTCAAATCTAGCGTAGACAAAAAAAAGAAAAGAAGCACTTGTGTGTTTTATGCGTCTTCCTTTAAATCAAAACAAAATACTTCTTGTTCAGGTCAGAGAGGACAAATCACAAGGCTTTGAGAGTGTGATTGAGGAAGGAGAGAAGGAGGGAGAGGTGGAGAACACAAGTGTTTGAGTTTTAAGTGGGGTGATGAAAAGTGTGTGTTCTTTTTTCTTTTGGTTTGGGCTCTACAGGGGCACAGCAGGCTCACTGAGACTGAGTCTGAAAGGTTGGCTGACAAGTGCCACACACACACACACACACACACACACACACACACACACAGACACACACACACATTGTGAACAATTGTAGCAAAAGCTACAATTTTCCAAGTGGAATGATGCAAATGAGCGTTAAGAGTGTCGAAGCAGGAAAAATACGAGGTGTTTAGCATAAAGCAGTGCTGGAATATTGCTTTGATGAATAAACAGAGGTCTGGTCTGACTCCACTAGGTGTTGCTCATTCAACAGTTTTAAAGTCAGCTCTTGATCATTGTTGAAACACCAGTTTAAGTATATAATAAGCTGCTCTATCTTCCTCTTTGTGTGTGTGTGTGTGTGTGTGTGTGTGTGTGTGTGTGTGTGTGTGCTTGTACAGCAGAGAGTATGTTACCTGCTGTCCAGGCTTGATTGGTGACAGCGTGATTCCCTGGGTGTTGATGACAGGCAGGATCTGATTGCCGATCACCGTGGCGATGATCTGGCCTTGAGCGTTGGTCAGAAGCTGAGGTGTAATTGGCTGTACCTGCAGTGCTGGGTTGCCACCCCCTGATTGGCTGGAGGGCCCTGCAGAGTTGGGCATCAGTGGGATTGTTCCAATTATCTACAAAGGGGGTAGAGAGGAGATGAAATCAGCTGGGCAGTTTAAAAAAGAAGATGGAGCAGAGAGGGTAAACGCTACTGGAGGTATCAGACTTAATGATCTCTGCCGCTGTGAGTCTTTTTGTGATCGGAAACAAAGCAAAAGCCGGTCATCTAGTCGTGTTATGAGGTTAATCAGAGCACTCTGTGTTTGACTTGGTCGGTGTGTAATTTTAAGAGAGAAACATGCACAAGTGTCCACTGATGATCTGTCACTGAGGTGCTTTTACAGGCTAGAGCAAGTGAAGCCAAAGCAGACTGCTGGGAGCGCAATGCAAAGGTCAGCGCTGAATACCTGTGTGTGTGATGGTGCACACCACTGACTGTATTATCCATCACCAGGCCAAGACTGGGATGAGTGTGCGTATGTGTGACAGTGTGTGTCTAAGTGTGTTTGTGCTTAAGTGTCTTTGTCTGTCTCTGGTGAGAAGGAGTGAGGCTGCTGAGAGACAGAAACCTCCAGTTCACCCTCTCTCTCTCACACACACACACACACACACACAGGCAGAAGTGGGAAGAAAGAGCAAGAAAAGAAACAATAAGAGGGAGAAAAGAGGAGCATCAGAGAGTGAGACAGGACCCTGCGTTTCTAATTCAACTCTCAGGGTCCCAGGGGTACTTCACCCCTCCTCCACCCCCCTCCAGCCCATGCTTTTCCTCTCCTCTGTGGCTGTAATCAGGAAGGGCAGATCAAAGGGGGCGGCAGAGTGTCACTGCAGCGTTTTAGCTCTCAGAGCAGCCAGAGTGTGGCAAGAGTGGCGCTTTAGGGGGGACTTAGCGCCTCTTCACCATGATGAAGGTTAATGTCATCTGGGACTGGTTCTGAGCAGCCGTCACCCCGTCCCCCCGCTGACATCGCTCCTCCACCAAGCCTCATTACACCAGAGAGCAGCTCAACATGGATGAGATGCCCATCATTCCAAATTCTCTTTTTTGGCGACTGGGCAAAGAGCTACTTTTGCAAAAAAAAAAAGAGACCGTCTTGGACTCTTCTTTCTTTTTTAGTGCAAGCTTCTACACCTCAACACAACACAACACTACAAACAGCTTCTACATAGCATTAGCCGAGCCTTGT
Organism: Cottoperca gobio; assembly: GCF_900634415.1. Classification (NCBI taxonomy): domain Eukaryota; kingdom Metazoa; phylum Chordata; class Actinopteri; order Perciformes; family Bovichtidae; genus Cottoperca; species Cottoperca gobio. The sequence continues at coordinate 4,827,275 of NC_041374.1, read as the reverse complement.
CTGGCTCTCTGGTCTCAATGATGCGTTTCAGCGCGTGGTCCTCCTCCGCCTCCTCTCCCCCCGTCCCTTTGACATAATAGGGAGGGATCAGTGAGAGAAAGGTGGGCCGACAATCTGTAATTCATCCCTGCCACGGCTCATTTGCTTACGTTGCTTCGCATTAGGGGAGAGATAATTTATCTCTCTCTCTCCGCGCCCGCTTTACAAATTCGCTGTAATGCTCTCCTGCCACTTAGCATATTTTATTGCCCTGCCTGACGCTCTTGTCTCCGGTGTCCCACTGATCCCGCTTTGCATGCCACTGTGGCAGGGAACTTGTTCCGCTCAATTATTCATCATCATTGGACTAAGTGGTTGTTCTATAAGCATAATAAAAGAGCAGGCAGCTGACAGCTTAGCTCTCGTCCCTGTCCCACCATGCAATGCTTCTCCATCCGACTATCTCAGGCAGATGTTTCATGGCAGTGTCTCGTAGCTCTTCTCGAGCTGGGAGAGTAAAGTTCTCAAGAGTAGTCAACTGTTTGAGTGCTAATTCATAGACAGAAGGGAATACTTTATTATTTCACTTTCCTAATGGGAAGTATTGGATGTATTAATGCTGAGGTGTACAGAGCAGAACCCTCATTTATAAAAGTATTCTTGAGCTTATGGCTTGAGATAATTAAGGCTTGGAATCAAAACTCAATACTTTTTGATTGCCAAGCGAAACGCTAAAAATCTGTAGTGTCACAAAGTGTCAATCAATGAAACAATTCTCAGGTTTATTAATTCTTTAACAGAAATGTCCAGACACACAAGGATTGATTGTTAAAGTCATCTTATCCTAAATATAAAGTGACGTTAAAAAAACGATCCTTTATTATTTAACACTGAAGTATTTGGAAGTTTTGCAAGATGTGTGTAGGGAATCTAAATAACCATTGAACACCAGTGAGGTTACTCTTAAGAATGTTGCACAGTACTCCAAATCAACCAGCAGGAATGTCTCTCTCTGTTCAAAAAGCCTACATTTGATGGAGACATGCAATCGTTTCCATTTCTTAAAGTGCAATTTCATCGTACCCCCATTTGATAAATAAGCAGCTTTCTCTAACCTTCTTCTCATTCACTGCCAAGGCCCTCTCCTCAGTTATCTTTCAGTGTGTTCCCCTTTATTTGGCTTCCTTGTGTTTGCTTCCCTCTCCACTTCGTATGGCATGTGAGTAACGTGCCTCTCTCCACCCAGCAGAACTCATTAAGATTATGCTGCTCTTGTTTCCACAGAAATGTCATCTCATCTCTCCAGCCAGGGCAATCTGTGTCTTTAGCCATGGTCGCCAGGCAATATCTCTGCCCATTTTTCTCTCCTCCACTCTTCAAGCGGTGAATTGAGACCCGAGAGGGGAAAATGTTTGGAAAGTTTGGACTCGTGTCAACACACAAGTCCAAAAAAGCTAACATTCAGAGCAAATCAAAGGCTAAAACAGCAGACTCATAATGGTGCACTGGACAGAAGACAACACTGGGTAGGGTATTTTCTATTATTATAACAGTCTTTGTTTTAGTTTCTCAAATATACAACAGGACAGCAGATACTGTAGATTAGTGCAGCGATGATAAGTTGTTTATTTATCCAACACAAAACGTTGCTGTTGAAGAGTCTCAAAGGAAAGAATCTGCTGCTTTTCTCTGTTCTACATCAATATTAATGTAATATAATACTTTTTTGGGAGTTTTGTTTGAACACATCAAGCAATCTGGGAACGTTTAGGGCATCGACAGAATAATTGACACAGAAAATAATCAATAGTTGCATCCTTACAGTAGATTTACAATTACAAGGACAATAACAGTTTTTAACTGCGGTTACACTCGATCTAAGGGCTGGAAGCTTCCATCAATACAAAGGTCACATGTGCTTTGCAGGTTAACCGTGCATGTGTTTCTTACCTGTTGTTTTTCTGTATTAGTGCCAGCACCGTCCACCCCCAGAGGCCAAAGCCCTCACTATAGGCTGAGAATGCTGGGAGTAAAAAGGATGGATGGCAGCGCAGATTCAGGGAGGAGAGGGTTCTCAAACACAGAGCTACGGCACCAGGGTTTATCAAACTGGGATTTGCCACACACTCGCACCATTCGAGTGGTGTCTCCCCCTCTCAAGACGTACGGTACGCTCCATGAAACAGCCCTGAATGTCCTCATTGCACAACACAGTTTTACTGCCATATTAGAGCTGCAGGCAAAGTGAGAATTTGCACTGAATAGAAAAGATTTACAAAAATGCCACAGATTGTCAAAGGAGAAAAGAAACAAATAATCAGGCGCGAGAGTGATTTAAAAATATTGAGGCTTTTATCCACAGACTTAATCACTGTTGCAGAGGTGGTGAGGATAAAAGAGCCTCGTTGATTATCCTTGGGGAATAAAGAGGCTCAGGCCAATATAATTAAGGTTCAAAAACATATTGAACTCCAAACGTCTATCAAACATGGCACTTTTCAAGGTCCCAGAGCTCTTGCTTATGAAAAGGTCTTTTAACAGAATTGTAGAGGAAATTAGGAGGTCAAAGACAGTATACCGGGTTTTAAATTCAAGGGAAGGTGACTTTTTACTCATCAAGTACAGTGATAATAAAGATTCTTCTGTAATTTCCAATAACACATAGATAAAAGCGGTTCTTTGGTAAGTACAAACCCAAATTAGATAAAAGTATCTCCACTGCCTGCTGTTGTAGCTTTTCAATGCTGACATAAGTTCTCAGAGTGGGTTGTTGTGGACCTCCAGCCTTGTTTGAGGAATGTATTAGCCTGTATAATCTCCTCAGTGTTCGGGGGTGAGGTGTGGGGACCTTCTGATATGGCAGTGCATGTTTCAGAGCCCTCCGTCTGAATAATGCTGTGGAATAATGAGTTGGGGAGCAAAGGCTGTAGCCCACGGCTTTGACCGTCTCTGTGACCTGATTATGTCGGGGACTGTCAGCCGCCAAGACACTACAAAAGCACAGAGCATCCCATCAAGTCCATATCCACAGTGATCTGTCCCCAGTGCTCCAGGCACCTTGTGGACCAGGGAAGTCCATACTGTCTCATTAGTGACGTTTAGCATCAAGCGCTCGCACACGGATAACACTCTACTATAAACAAGGAGGCATGGTCACACGTGTGGTACCGAAAATTCCAGAAGGCTAAATGTCAAGTTTAACAATTACAAATAAACACTTTTTGCTTGTTTTCTTTAGTGCAAAGAAACGTCACGCTTCAGTTTCGCCATGTTTGTGTTGAGTTGCCACGAAGGGCAGTGCAAGTGTTAAAAGATGAAACAAGGGTTAAGGTAAATAATACTAGAGTGGCATGAAAGGGCACATTGTCCATACAATCCTCCTTTAATACGTGCTTGTGTGCACCTGCGATAAGATGATTCATTAGATAGGGTCCCACAATGACAAGCATCATCGTTCAAGCCTCTGGCTACTGATGGAGCAATTCTGCAGCCACCCTGTAAATATGACAAGGTCAGCGTTTTACTGCGACAGGCGCATGCGGATAAGAGAAAGAAGAGCTTTGTTTATTCCCAAAAAGCTTAATTTATGGTGGGTTGGCCACTAGAGTGTAGACAAACAGATTCAAGACAACACACAGGCTCACCACTAGAAATCGATGCGGAAAGATCAGAAATACTATACACATGTTGTATTTGGAGCGGCACATTCGTACATGATAGATGGTCCAGCAATATCTCTTACAAATCTGTGACCAAGGAAACTAGCGTTTAATTATCTGTATGTGTAATGGATCTTTAGGGTTAGGGTCCACTGCACAGCACTCACCTGTCCTTGTGCGTTGGTGACCAGCTGTCCGGTGGCTCCTTGCAGGTTTGACAGGGTGTTGCCGAACACCTGAGAACCAGCGATGGATCCCATGGCTGCTGCTGCTGCCGCTGCTACCGCCGCCTGGCTGGCCAATGGATTCAGCTGGTGAGGGAAAATAAATCATTCGTCAAAACTCGATCTGTTTATGTCACCTGTGCAGGTGTTTCCTAGTATAATGCAAATTCTCCCGCCACCCCCCCCAAAAAAAAAAGAAGCAGGTTCAGGAGGGCTCATCGTGGGAGGGCTTCATTGTTGCCAAGGCCAGAATAGGCTAACTGCAGTGAGGCCTGTATAGTCCAATAGAGAGAGCTATGCAGTCCATCACACAGTTCCCAGAGGTCTTTGCTCCTGAACCCAGTGGGAGGCTCGAGGGTAGGGAGGAGCAGTGAGAACGGGAGGCTTGTTGTGAATAAGTGGCCATTTTACCACTCTAAGTGCTTCCTCTGGCCCCCGGGGCTCCCCACGGGCCGAGCCGAGCCTCTCCCACCCGCAGCACTGGCCCAACTGCATCCCGCTTTCACAATAGAACCAGGCAGTGTGGCCATGCATCACTGTATCGCCAACCCCTTCAATACGCTTCGACTAAGAATTCCTCCTGCTTCATAATGCACTAGCACACTGTTACTTTTGAAGAAGAGGAGGGTTAAAATGACCATCTTTACCCCAGCTGTAATGGACTCATCTGGTCTGGCCTGTGGTTGTGAAAAGAGGCTCCTTGCATCGGGGACAGGTTGTAGAGCCCCGCCACATCGCTGAGATTACCCATATAAATCAAGCTAACCACTTATTAGGGGGCTGAAAATGCACTGCTGATTTGGTTGTAGTGCAGCAGAGCAAAGTCTTATTAGGTTGAGTAAGTAGATCAAAGACTAAGGAGAGATAGGA
>NC_041374.1:4400043-4502543 GCF_900634415.1 Cottoperca gobio | reverse complement strand
CACACATGAAAACGTCTCCCCAAGAACACACAGGCCATAACGGGCACTATTAATAACACGTCCACTTCTCGGATCGTGGAAAGTCACATTGTCATATTGAACTAAAAGAAAGTCCACCATATGATGACAAATAAATATGCAGTATGTAGAAGATGATTGACAGTGAAATTCTTACATGACTCATATGATTGTTTTCAGGCTCCATATACGAAACGCTAATATCAAAACCATCCAAATGAAAGGGAAAAAACCTATAAAGGGTTCCTTTTATTAGAAAAATGGTAATATTCCTCATTCTGATTGGTTGCAGAGCCCCTACCTGCATCCTAGCAATACACTAATAACTGTGAATATTGCTTCAATAATGTTTGTATGTATGTAAGATTCAATTTGAGGTGCAGTGCCAGCATGTTTCTGCTGTGGTGAAAGATTTAAATAGGAGTTATTGGTAAGAGTTAAAGGATACTTTTACTCAGTCGTACAACGTGTGTTAATCAGTGGATGATCTGTGTCACAAACTGGACATAAAATAAGCAACGGATGCTTTTAACTGGTCTCATGAACGGACACGTTCTGATTTAAAACACAAATTAGATTTACTGGTCAAGAGCAATTGCGATTCTCCACAGTGTGACCCAGCAGATGTTACCAGTGTCGTCATTCACACCTTCACACTACACTGGATAACTCTCTGAAACAGACATGCTGAACTGGTAAAACTTTGTAGGATTATTATTTTTTAATTTTAGCAAAATGCACTTATGCCTCGTAATTATAGTCTCTGTCGCATCCTCAGTAACGACCTTAACAAGTAGCCTTTTCTCTTCTTAACATATGTTATTTCATGTCCTTTACAATGCGATCATCTGTCTAAGAAAGGGCTCTTTCGTGAGTCTCTCTAAGTCACCGTGGCACTCGATGATGCCATCTAACAAATATATGACATCATTAGAAAGGTCCAAATGGAGCAGCAGGGTATGAAGAAGAACAGAAAGTGCATTGGATGACACCCAGGAGTGTTCGCCCTCCACATGATGTTCCCAAACACTAAAGAAAAAGGCTTTACTGAAGGATTCAGGGCTGTCAGCAGATATGGCGTGCTCAGTCTTTTTTAATAAGCTCAGAGCTTAGCAGTGCGGCTCCCTGTCAGGCAGTTATGCTGCTGATTCTGACATAAAGGGTTGTTTGTTGCTCTGCGGTGATTTTTCAGAACGACTAAACGAGGATTATGCATTTTTCAAGATTTTATGAACGGAATACAGCTTTTTCCATCCGTACATATTTAAAGTCTGCAACTGCTGAGTTGTTAGTGGTTGTCTGTGTTTCTATCACATCTGCAATATCTTATTCTGCCATTATTTATCAGCCGCAAAATCATCATGTAGATGCTTTTTCAGTCGCTGAAAAGTGTTCAGGTTTTTTTTTCAGTCATTCGCTCCCCGCTGCTTCATCAACACTTCTGCCCGGCAGCATTACCTCGGGAGGAATCTGAGTAGACAAGAGACTTTATTTCAGGAGCAGTCACTGTCTGCTAAGATGAACTGTGAACAGCTAAAGATAGAGGCTCTATTTTAGTAACTGAAGATATTAAAGAAACATATGAAACAGGCAGAGGAGAAGATGAATGATGGCACGCTCATTCAGATCTGCGGCTGACTACAAAGCTGCTTTATGAAGCATGCAAAGGTTATCCACCGGTGTCATTTGGGATGTTTAATTGACAAAAGCTAGTTAGCAGCTGATTAGCGGTCAAAAGTGCAAATTAGCCCAACATCTAAGGAACAAACCTGCTGTCATTTTTGGTCATTAACCCGCTGACTCCTTAAAGGGCCTACGAAATGATATTTCGTCAGTGTTATTGGGCTTGGTATATGATAGAGGTTGCATATCTATTGTGAAATGTGCCATATATATATTTTTAATATTGATGTATTCGTAATAAATCACGATCATAACAGCATAAAAATGACCTCTGCTAACAACAATCGATCGCTGCGCCGAGAGCATCCACTTCGGCAATGTTCGGGCGATGACGTCACAAGTAGAACACAGCCGCCGCCAGTGTTTGTCTGCGTTGAAGCGTCCAGCAAAGACTGCTGTCAATTATTACGAGAAAGAACGGACAACAATCGATCGCCAAGGATAATTGTGAAGCGATGTGTTGTATGGGGATGTGGGGCCGTCTCCAAATGTAGCTTTCTGTGGCCAAAAGAGGATAAAATGTCGCGTTTATGGACAAGACGAGTGCATCGATGAAACCGATGATTTGTGGGCAGCACTTTGAGAGATCGTGTTTCGAACAAACTATGCTCGGCAAGGAAATGAGATTCAAAAAGAATTTAAAACTGAACGCAGAAGCTGTTTCTACAATACTGCCGAGACCCCAGCCAGCACAAGCCAGCACGCCGACTCAAACACGTCCGCCGGTGTAGAGTCCTCCACCAAAGAGACGACGAAATGCATTCGCCAAAAGGGAGAGAGCGAAGGTAAGCCGTGCTACTTGTTTACTGTATTTATTGTTTCAAGCATAAAGCCATAATCGGTCGAGGCCTACTGTATGTAACGAGTTTACACCAGTATTATTGTTTGTACTATTAATAACTTCAGCTAATTACACTTCATTAGCTTAATTAAGTATAGATTCAATGTTTATAACAGGCTTCCCCATTTTATTCTGTAGTTTGAGTAAAAGCGTGAGTCTATTTAACGTTTAACGATCACCCTATTATTACAGAGGTGTTGAAACATTGGTGAATGAAGCCACTGACAGAAGTGAGGACTACCTGTATGATCAGCGACCATCTATTGGACATCCACACTGGGGAGGAAGCTGTGTGTACACCAGTAAGTATACAGACTGTACGTCATCTGTACATTACAGTTGTAGTACCAGTAGACCTGCACATGACGTGTTAAACATACAATCACCACATGCATGTACATAATTCATATATTTGTTTAATTTGATATCATTGCTCTCTCAATCAATTTAACCACATGTTTTATTATGAATGTTATTAGATATGTTCTTTACGCAGACATGCAATACAACTTCAAGCTGGTTTGAAAGATTTATTAGTAAAGTTGTGTTTTGTACATTTCAGACATGTCAGAAAGAAATTGCTGTGCAGACGGATCCCCCTCCACGGACACACCACAAGTCCATGCAGGCGCGACCACGTGTCAGGTCAGCTGGACTGCAAGTTCCAATCCAAGTTGGTTGTTCCAAAGGTCAGCATCATAATATATATATATACATACATACATACATACATACATACATAATGCTTGATTATAAAACATATTTTTTGTAGAGTATGTTACTGAACTCTTGACCGAGACTCTACGCTTTGTGCCAAGACAATGTTGATGAGGAACTGTGCCAGAGTGACCCTTCGACTCCCCATAAATACATCAAAGTTTCTGAGCTCTACACATTTGTGCACACAAGTAACTTCCTCATTACGTGGCTGATCACCTGCTCGTTGTCTGTCCCTCTTCAGATACCTGTGGTAGGCTGTCTGTAACACCCAAACATCCAGACACTTTGATTTGAATCCTGGGTGATCTGTTATGTAGGTTATGTTTGCACCATGTCCCACATATTCATTGAGTTCCTCCATGACATCCTTTTCTTGGCAGCAGCTCTTCAATGGCTTCCATAATTGTACAGTTTTCACATGTACACCTAAATGTACAAAAGAAGAGTGGTGAGGACATGTACACAATATGCAATATCCAGAAAAAAGGCCAATATTAACGTCATCTTAATTTCATACTATTTATGACTCGCTAGCAAGCTATCGATAGCTTGCTAGCGAGTCGATATAGGATAGCTTGCGATCTATTTACGATCGAGGATAATGTTACGTTTTATTATGATGTATTTACTATATATTGATAAGTTCTATGAACTATAGTCAAATGTATATACCTGTCTGTGTTCTGTTGATGCACAGGATCTCCGCCAAATCCAGAATCACCGTCACCATCATCCGCTCCCGTCTGTGTCTCCATCTTGAACACTGTGTCTCGCGCTGCTCTGTTTCCACCACGTTAAACTCGCCCGCATGATCTAAATCCACGACACCGGCATCCTCTTCAATAAACTCCTCCTCTTGAAGGTGCAACGAGTCTATTGACGACTCACTGTCACTCGATTCTGTCGAAATATCCGAGCCAGAGTCCGACATCGCCACGTCTGCCGCTTCTGTCTGTGTATTCAACTGGTGGACTGTGTTCTACTTGTGACGTGAGAACACGGCGTCGGCTGTTTCCGGTAGCGGCGATGTAAACATCGGTGGTCGACATACTAAATCATGATTTATGAAATACTGCGATCATTGTGTCATAAATAACACATCATTTTACACCACAAATAGAATTTACTATCATCAGTAGAAATTCATGTTTATCATTTCGTAGGCCCTTTAAATAAATCCAGGGCATGTTGGTATTTCAGGGGCACGCACCGACATGAAAACATTTGCATACTATATTTAGCATCATCGGTGAATTTACACGGCTATGACTCATTTGCTTAACAGGATAATATTCAGAACAAGCTGCCTAATCATGTATGACAGGAAATTAATTTCTTCCACAAAGCAGATTGTAATGTTCATGCAGCCAATTTAGAAATATATTTGAGCTTGAGTCATATCCAATTACCTTTCTTATTCGTCAAATGTTTGTCTGTGTGCCATTACGTGGCCGCTTATAAGGGTTAAAAGAATCCACGAAATCTTATTAGGTCGTCACTCACTTTGGCGACTGGGAAGACTGATGGAGGAAGTCTCCGATGAAGATGAATACCAGGAGCCTTTCTTGAAATGTCAGCTCCGGGGCAACTGCTGTACTGATGTGGAACAAGAGGGATGAATGGACTCTTTATAGGCCGTGTAGATTTGGCCGTGCAGTTTAAATGGTTACACTTTTTTGACAGTAAAGTTTTTTGTTTTGAGAAAAGGAAGAAAGCAGATGAAGTTAGAGACCAGCTGGTTAACATAGAGGAGCATTCAGCAGCTAAACAGGAGTTGGTGTAAAAGGAGAGTGAACATTGGACTTACATACGTTAGCCATACGGCAACTGTTTGCTAGCAGGTTGAGCACAACATGTTTACAAGGTGACAGTATGTCAGCGTTGTGTTTACAGCTTGTTGTGCTGCCCCTAAGTGTTTGTAGCTCTATGTTGAAGGGTGACTGTAACTTTTGTATGAAATGTGTCCTTTCCATTTAGCATTGTTATCATATGAATAACTACTTCAGCCGGTGTAGCTTCAAGTCTTCTACGTCTGTGTTATGTCATCTGGCCGGGGTTAAAGGGGGGCAAATGAGTCAATTAAGACGTATAAAGTGTCATTTATCTTAACTTCTGCTATTTTACTTGGATATTTAATGCGCCTCTTTGTCTTTTCCCACAAAAAAACATCATTTATTTTGTCTTGTATCATTTTCTTATTAAATACTTTGACTGAGAAGATTTTTGTTTTCAATGGTCTGCAAAGGAACAGAAGAATAAAGCTAGAAAAGTGCGACGCTCTTTTTTAAGACATGACTGAATGCTCTATTCTGGTAGGTAGCTTATGATTTATCTCTGCTTGTGTTGTGCCTCCTGAAACAAGACGAGACTGGTACATCCACGTCAGCACAAGTGAGATGAATTAACTCTACCTCTATCTTTAGCAGGATTTAGAGAACAAGCAGCTGAACTGATTTATCGCCACCGTCTCATTGGTGCCAGATGAATGATGAACGTCTCGATATGAAAACTAACACAACAAGACGCTTTCTCTCTCTCGCTCTACGACCTCCTAAAACAGTGTGCGAGAGCGTACTGTAATGTGCAGAGAGGTGTGCGCTTTAATTGTGTACATATCTGCCAAACCTCCCAAAGTGTCTGTGACCTTCTTCATGCTCGATGCTTGCAAAGTTACAGCCACTCCTTTCTCAGTGATGATTTCATGAGGTAATACGGTGTGCTAATGGGTGGATCGATAGCGTGATGTCAGTAGATGCATATTAATGGCGCTGTGGCCTGTGTGCGCGCATGAGCGTGTGTGTGCTCAGTTTAGCCTTCGAGACCTAGTATCTCTAATGATGTGAGGAGGAAATGACATCAGGGGTCAGCTGACAGCCCAATAATGAGTACAGCGTTCAGTCCAAATCCAGGTACATGCTCCCCTACCTCTGGCCCCTGAACCCAGACTGCCGTGACGTCTGAGTCGGGAGAATGCTAATTGGGCTCTGATGTAGTGTTCGGTTTCCACATAGAGAAGGAAGGTGGAGGAGAAACGTGAGAATAGGGATGGGTGTGTGCTGCAGATAAACAGGTTTAAAAAGAATATTGAAATCACAAATTGTGAATTCATTATTTAGATGTGGGTCTTTGTTCAGGCAACTTCTCATATGCATTGTTAATCATGAGGAAACATACTATGTCCCTTCAACTAGAAAAGGTGGGATGAAAAGCAGAAATCTCAAACACTTAACAATGCGTGAACTGCTGTCATCTCTCTATCCTCCCCGTAGACTCTCGGAGCAGAGACACCAAACACACACACACACACACACACACACACTCATGTGCAGTCATGTAACTGAGACTACTGCAAACAAATAGCCAGCTGCTTGGCCTTTATGAAATGTCACAAATCCACAAGTCATGTGGTCCGCGAGCAATATAAACCAGACACAATCTGGGAAACCTTTTTTTATTTAAGTGAGCGCGGACTGTTTCTGTAAATGAATGACAGTTTGATAGATGGTATGGATTATAGCTGCAATGATTAGTCGAACTAATCAATAGTCAACTTTTTTATTAGCCATTTTTCAAATATGTCAGAAAATGCTATTTTGGATTTCTTTCCTTTTTCTGTTTTATATCATATTAAAGTGAATATCTTTGAGTTTGGGACTGACTAAACAAGACATTTAAAGGCATCCCATTGGACTGGAATACACATTTTTTACTATTTTGAAGAGCAAGCGATTAATCAAAAAAACATTTGTCAGATTAATGATGACTTTTTTACTTTGACATGAATAGGATTCTTCTTTTATCTTATGAATATGACTACAAGAGATTTAATATTCGTAAAAATACTGGTCTTAAAACAAGTCTCAATCCAGCACGGCTCAAAACCTCAGACCCTGTTTGCACTCGAGAAAAGAAAAAAGGTGACAGACTCAAAGTCAGATTCTGTCCACTCACATTACAAAACAAAAATGGCAGAGGTTTGACATTAAAAAAAAAACACACTTCACTACAGCAATAGTTTTCCATAATGGCTGAACTTTTGCACCGTGCTGCAGTCAGTCAAGCTGCGCCCAGGGGGCATGATGAAAGGGTTTTATGTGGATTCCCCCTCCAGAAAGCTGTCACTCACATGGCCCCCGGAGGAGCAGGGGGGGATCCTGGGTTGAAGCTCCGAGTTTGGGTTGTGGAGTTGAACGCGTAAGACAGACAGTCTGAGTATTTCAGGCTGTACTTTTCCAACAGCAACGTTGAATTTGCCTGAAATAGAAACAGTGTCGAGCAATGGCACCACATATATTTGAATATATTTGCTGTTGTTTGTATATTTCTTATCTTATCTATAGATGCTAAACTAAGATGGTGAACACGGTAAACATTAGACCTGCTAAACAAGCTATGTTAGCATGCTGACGTTAGCGTTTAGATCAAAGCACCTGTGCCTACCTACGGCCACACAGAGCTGCCAGCATGGCTGTAGACTCTCAATGTTGTTTCTTCTTCTTCTTCTTCTTCTTCTTCTTCTTCTTCTTCTTCTTCTTCTTCTTCTTCTTCTTCTTCTTCTCCTCCTCCTTCTTCTTCTTCTTCTTCTTCTTCTTCTTCTTCTTCTTCTTCTTCTTCTTCTTCTTCTTCTGTCTATTGAGACACAGCATTAGTCTCATTTGTCAAAACCTTCCTTTGCATTTGTATCTACTTTTAATGACTTGCTCCAATGTACTATTCACATTTCCTCTATGATCACAGAATAGTTTTTACTCTCAGCAAGTGTTTTGTCTGTCACAAATGCGTCTCGTCTCTTGCTGACCTGTGTGGTTAATGTGTGAGCGCATTGGTTACAGTGTGTGTGCCTGTCTGTGCACTTTAATGAATCAGCTTAGTCAGTAAAAGACAACATAGCTGAGACTGAAGCCATTTGAGTGAAATAAATCCAGCGTGATGTTTGGGTGCCCGGGAAGGCCACCGACGCCCCGCCCACTCCCAACGCATCCTCCTGGGACTGGTTGCCAGGCAACACTGGCTGATTGGGTTATCCGGGTTAAGAAAGGGTCTGGCACGGGCCGGAGGAATCAGATCACTCCCATTGATCATCTTCTCTCGGCGCTCCTCTGAGAGCTGAGGCCACGGTCACAAAATCAAAGCCCTGCCATCATGTCTGAGAGGGGGTTATTACGCACACAGGAGGGCAGGGAGAGACACGGCGGGCTTTGTGTGACGGCTCAGTCTGACATCCCATATATACCGCACAACGAGGTGTGAGGCTACTCACAGTCACTATGTGATTGTAATTGAAGCCCTTTAAGATTTCAGGGCAGGTCTGGAGAGCGGGGGTGTGCAGACAAGCCTCCGATGCTCTGTGGAGACTTATTATAAGATATGAGGGATCTATTTAAGGTAATTAGCTTTAATTTGGGGTGACACAATTATACAGTGGAGAAAGAGAGCAGGGTGGAGGGCTACAGGGTGGGTGGTGGTATTCCAAATGCCTCCTGCTGCCCCCACAGTGCTGGACTCCCCTGGGGTGTCAACAGGAGGGAGGCTGATGGGGTTCATCATGTTTTATCATCATATTTTAGCGATTATAGCCTTATTCCACTTTTAATAATAACATGTCATTTGCATATTTAACACTCTGCTCCCGTCTATGGATGGAAATCAATATGAGCTTTGTCAGTTTTCTAAAGAGTTAACTCCTGCTTGTTTCTTAAAACTTGCTACCAGCCTACTCCTGCACCACAGGGACTTACAACCACACCCAGACGTGGTAAAAGACCTGCCCACCGGTGTACTGGCAAGGTGCAAAAATACATGACAAATGGGCCTACTGGACGGCAATTAGCGCTAAAAATAATTATCGATTCATCTGTGGAATTGTTTGCTCTATAAAAATGTAGACAATTGTAAAAGAATAGCTATCAAAGTTACAATCAGATTTAGATCTCATAAATCTAAATCCAATTCCAAAGATATTTATCTATATTATCACAGAAGACTGCAAGAAAAATGTTGATTTAATAAATAGTTTTTTGCTTATAAATTCATTTTATTATCATAATAGTTGCAGATACACTTTCTGCCAATCTAGTAACAGTTAGTCCTATGCAGCTTATCGCCAATCCTATATATGAAACTTATATAACTTTATGCTTTATATAACCATGAGTGAATTCAGTCTACTGTGGGTTGTGATGTGGAGGCATGCAGGTGAAAGAAAGCAGCTGCACCCCCCCAGATAATTTGATGTGAGACTGCACATAAACAGGTAGATTTCTAATTTAATAAACGGGGATACATTCCCTCATTTCTGTGCATGTCGAGCTCTTTTGCTTCACGCGTGGACATTGTTGTTTTTGGCAACAAAGTGAATGTACCAGTGTTGAGACGGGCCAACTGTTCCACCAGTACTGCAGGCCTTTGGTGGCGACTGCTCCCGGAGAGGTGTAAAGTGCAGCGAGGCAGTGTGTGGAGCGAGCTGGGTGATCCCTCCCACGTCTCTTTTACTCATGCTGTCCCGAAGGGAGGTGGACACGCAGCCAACTGGTCTCACTGTTCCCCCGCCATGAGACATTGAGTCACCGTGAAAATGGGACAGAGATTTGGATCTTTTGCTCTCCCTTTCACCAGCATATCCTTTTGTTTCTTATTTATATTTTTGCAACATCTTGTAGTTATTGACCGTCCACACAGCCAGAACATACAACACCCGCACTGACGAAGAGAGAAAAGTGATTGACACTTTTTGCATCAATAGTTGTGTTGGTGTTGGTGTGTGCATGTGTGTGTGTGCTTTACATTTCAGTATGTTGCTTGTCTTATGGTGTGTGGTTATTTGATGTTTCATACTGCTAATTGCTTCCCTCTGCGATGTCCACAAGCTGATTTGTTTCATCTCTCTCTCTCTCTTATGTAACATCCTGTCAAACCTGTCGAGGGAGGGTCTGTCTCCACTATAATAATACGAGTTTGGTCTTTATTACTCGTTTTCATCCTCTTAAATGCGCTTCAATTAAACACTTATGGAGATATTGGCTTCAAAAATTAGACGAAATATTTGTTGTTTACAAAATTTTATTCATACAAATCTTACAACACTTTTTTTTTTTAAACATTTATTGACTTGACCCTTGCAGATCGCCATTTGAAGTAGTAATCTAATATTCACTTTCTACACAATAAATATATATATATCTTTGAAGATTATTTCATTTTAGTAAGGCTATTGGCGCTTTCATTATCATACATATAACGTTTCATGGAGAGCGGGAAACTGATCCTTTATCCTCTATTTTCACAAAAAGTCTACATCTAGTACTCTAAAAACAAAGTGCAAAAGAAAGCAGTGCAAGCTAGGACGCTTGACGTCTACAGCTGGAGGCTTCTAAAGATACTATCAAACGTCTGTGCAACACAAAAACAACAACAAAAAGGTGAAATGTAAGCTGATGATGTGCAGCATTGTAGGGCCACTATATAGCCATCTGTGATTCAATGGCGATATTAAAGTCGATGCAAGGCACCACAGCCGAAAACTGCTTCCTGCGTCACAAAGCCTAGAGGAAAATGCAAAATTAAAGAAAGATTGATACAGTAAACACAGATCGAATAACTTTTTTGTTTTACCCTGCTTGTTTTGAAAACTCAACTCGCTTTTTCTGCAAAATATGTATTCCTTCGTCACAAATATGCTAAGAAGTGTTCAGACGTGGGGGGGGGGGGGGGGTGTGATTTGTTCACAGTCTCATCTTGTAGATTTAACTAAATGTTTCTAAATCAGCATGTTCTTGCTCATTGCTTCCTTTTATTCGCTCGATGTCTCGCTAACTGTGTTTTCTTCATGTGTACTTGCATCTCATCCTTCCTCTCCTTTAAATCTAATTATGGTAATTAGCAGTCACAGCTTTTTCCCCTCATATACAACTTAACACTTGGTTTACAAAATCCCTTGGTTTAGTAACAGAGGCTATAAGATAAAGCATGACATTAGACTGAGAGATTCTTGCCAGCAGTAGAGTACATTCAGATAATTCTTTCAACATACAGTTTGTGTAGAAATGTGACAACAGAACACAAAACAACATCCAGAAATGACAGGTATGTATGTTTGCAGTAGTCAGAAAGCAAGCAAAACCATCTAGTTGGAGTCGTCTGCACAGATGCGGTGGATAGTGCAATTACTTTAATCATGCAATCTACTGTAGTTTCTTTTTACATTGGTTCACATGACAGTAAAGGAAGCACAATAGACCCAGACGGTTCAAACACAGAAGTTCAAACTGTCTCGTATGTCTCACAAAGAACACATCGATGGATAAATCACCATGTAACAAGTATCATTTCTGCTTCTTTTTTTAATGCTTTTTGTTTAGTTTTTTTGTTGCCTGATGGTGCTTTAGATGTAGGTGATACTTATTATATGGGCAGAGAGACATGAGAAAATCTTCAGCAGAAACCAGTTGATAGAAACACAAGATTGGCGATTTACATGAGTCAAAGGTGTCACTCTGTAAACACTGCGGAAGAAAAGGACAAGAAGAACCTCAAAAGTACTCTGGTCTTCATCTCAGATTTGTTTGTTTTTTGTTTTTTACAAGAATCCCATTTTTATTTTTATTTTTTTTAATGGATAACTTTAAAGTTTTTAAAGCCAATCTGGTCTAACCCAGATCTACTCGAACAAGCATCATCCCGGCATCCATAAAGAAGATTAATCTGTAAGTTTTGTATCAATCAGCAATGATATGTGTAACATATCGGTCTAAACTAAATCTCTCCACATTGTGGGATCAGGTGGGATTATGGGTAAAAATCTGTGAGACTGTAGAGAGACAGGAGCACAAATGAGGCGGAAGAAGAGTTGAGTGTTTGAGGGTTAAAGGTGGGAAGAAAAAGGGAGGGACATGAGACGCCCCTGCGAGGATTACGGCCTCAGGAAAGAGCCTGAAACTCACCGGAAATTCGGGAGAGAACTGTTTCAGCCAGTCTCCCAAAAAAGCCTCAAACTCATCCCCGTCCGGGAGGGCATCAAAGTCTATGTCTTGTAGGATAGGGTGAAAACCTATGTCTTCAAGGCTGTTGTGAATAAAGACAACTAAACTCTTAATGTCACTTTACAAAAAGCAGCATTCAATACATTGATTGTCTTTTAAACTACTTATTTTCCTCACAATCATATATCTCTTCACTAAACGTTTAAAAGACAGGGCTGTTTGGAGTATATTGTCATGTGAACAATTGTCTCCCCTCGGTAAATAGGTCAACAAAAAAAAAAATGGATACATAAATAGAGGCTATTTCTTTTTCTTTTTTTTAAATGAACAAAAGAATTGGTCCACAAAGTATGTGTGTCCTCAAGTGCTGTAAGTACATAATAAAAAACAATATTATTATCAAAATATTCATTTTAATGGCTTACTTCATACATAAATACATGTTTAAGAACACAAAAGCGATCCACTGATTGTTCAGATCTCAAAATGACTTCATGTGGGGCTGCACACTTAAGTTTTTTGTTTTGTTTTTTTTCAGGAAGGGGAGGGGGAGGATGCTACAAATATGCCAGTCGGCGTCCTTTGTTTCTAAATCTCTGTCTATACCTTTTCCCAAGGACTGCTGCCAGGTATTTCTTGACTGCCATTTGCTTCCGGTAGCGGCTGTAGCTGTCTGTGAAGATCCCGTCTGAGTGTCGCTTGGACAGAGGCTCTGAGCTGTCGTCCAGCGTTTTCCCCCCGCTGTGTGAGAGACAAGAGGGTTCACTATCATCCCATTGATGCATTTATATCCACATGACCCCCGACCCCCTCCCTGTATGTACAGCATGTGGTGCTGAGGTGACACTAAGATTATCTTTGTGCCACCATCTTAGAGGGGAAAGAATGAAATCATCAGATTTCCATTTTGTCCAGAATAATGCCAGAGACACAATCTGTGTCCTTATTGTAGAGGCCACATAGTATCTCTTTGTTTAACTTTGAGCCCATCCCAGGACAATCTGCTATATATTTTTCGTCCTGTAATAAGATGTGATAGGCCTGCTCATAAGGCTTGAGTAATTGCACTCCCCCCCCCCCCCTCCCTCCCTCTTCCATCGGGAACCACTGGGACTCCATCCTATAAATTATTCATATGGAAATAAATTTAAACCTGTGCGGGTTAATTCTTCCTCTGCGCCTTTACGACACAGCAGCGGGCTCAGAAAACGACCCTTCCCAAATGAATCAAGAGCCCGTTTGTGCTCCTATGGCATTAATAAAGGCTGATTCACAGGATGAAGCTGCATGCTGGGAGAAAATGGGACCACAGAACATACAAAATACGTATAACAACATGAATTATGAGCATTTAAAGGAGCAGTCCAAATAAACAAAAAACGCACATAAGACAGAAAACAGTATAAAATAAAAATAAAAGGTGACAACCAAGAAGATGTTCTTACCCTACACGTTTTGCCATCAGAGAATGCAGATATTTCCTTGCTGATAACTGACCCAGCGCTTTCCTGTAGGCTTTATTAAACATGCCGTCTGCATGCCTTTCCGTTCTGGGATGATAGATAGCCACACAGTAAAATCACCACACACCCAGCGCAAGAGAGGCAACAATTGCAAGTAGAAAATACCCATCTTAACAGGTCAAGTATAGCTGTAATATTGGGCCTCGTGCTCTATTTTTTTAGATTTTAGATTATTTCACTTAAATTAATTTGCTCACAATATGTTTGCCTTGCTTCATCACTTCTGGTGATAATTTTGGCAGAATATTTTACTTATTTATAGTAAAAATGGATGTTTTGCAGGTAAATGCCAGCACTTCCTTATGTGCAGCCAGGTTGCATTGACATTTGTCACACCTTTCAAGATGTTGATCCTTTTAAAGTCGACTAAATTCCCCTTTTAATTTCAGTCCAAACTAGCTTAATTTGGCAAAGGCATGTCTTCGAGAATGATAAATAATAATCATTGTGTTACTGACAACATTTCGACGACACGTTACATTGATTCACACAGAACGTATAACATACGTGGACAGAAATAGGACTACGGCAATGAGACGTTCAACATGGATGTCTCCAACGTTGGGGTGGGGGGAGGAGGGGGGGAAGTTTGGGTAAAATGGAGATAAATAGTCACCTTTTCTCTGGTGGGTAATACAAAGTGTAGACGTCGTCAGCGACAGACGGAGAGCTTCTCACGTCCATTTGGTCTCTGTCGTAATCCAGGGACGGTAAGGAGTTTCCATCCTCATCATAAACCTCACTGTCAAGTCTGCAAATACAGCACACGTTTACAAATTCTGCTCTATAAACAGAACATTAAAACATACATGTGTTACGATACTTTTTATGTCTTATAATAAAAAATAAAAAATAAAGTTTCATTATTCTATTTAATTACCCACCAGAAATATCACAGTTTATAACATTTCTTTTGATTTATAAAGAAATGCAATTTTCTTCCACAAAAACCTATTTTTAAATTAATTATCTAATCACATAAATTGGTCGGTTAATGCTTCAGGACAAATTGAGACGCCTCAGAAGCCTAAACCACATTACGCCGCTGCCAGGTGAATGTTTCCGCGCAATTATTGCTGTGTGAGCAGCACTATGGATCGGCTGTCAGATGATGCTATCCAGTAATCCAATAGGTTATTAAAGCCACAGACATGACTAACTGTGAAGCCGATCTGCTCTTTAGCCTGCGCCCTGCTGCTCAGTGCAACAATGCCAAGTTCTCATTTCAAAGCCAAAAACAAAAAATAGTAATAAACATCTGAAAAGTGACACAAATGTGTACGTACCTAACACTTGGAAAGCTAAGCCCCACAGGTGAGCAGTTGACGCTGTAATGCATTATGATTCCATAGATGAGTAAGGCTAAAGTCGCTTTGCTAGACATTGTCCTGCTGCAAAAGAAAACACAGTAAGTGAGTGAACAAGTGCATGATCATCTAAGCATGAGAACAATTCTTTGATGCATTGAAGTTCATGTTACTTTCACACCACACCTGTGAGTTTCTAAAAGCAGAAATTTCAGCCACACATGACTTTCCACCCAAACGCTCCGAACATTTACGCTGCGTAAAAACAAAACAAAAGTGGCTCCTCTTACCAGTTGCGAGACGCGATCCGTTGAAGACCTTAACTGGGAGAGTGGATCTCTCTCTCAGTCTCTCTCTCTCTGTTTCTCTCCCTTCCTCTCCTGTTCCCCTATTCCCCTCAGTGAAGCGCCTCTCCGGTCTCCTTGTGTTTGTTCCGAGTGTGCAGCCCTCCGTGCGCCCGCAGCTCAGTTCTCGGGGATGTCTACGTGTACTCGGTCATGGAGAGCGCCAAACATTTGTCTGCAGAGAACTTTCCTGCGTCCTATGAACTTAACTCCCCTTGGTTTTTTATTCATGAATCCGAAAGGCATGCCTTTTTCACTTGTCACGTAGGTGGGGGGGGGGGTTGGACAGGGGAGGTGGGTAGCTGCGTCATCGCCCACACCCCCAAACCCCCACACCCCCACTCCCCGTCCCATTGGAGTGCATCCTTCTCCCGCGTCAATGAAAGACCCCGAGCCAAGTTATAAAAAAGAAATGGATTCCTGGATTCAAACATTATCATTAATTAAACTGTGAATTACTGTCAACATTTTGATGTCACGCCAATAGGACCACATGAGGCCTGGAGAGGAAGAGGAGGAGGAGGAGGAGGAGGAGGAGGAGGGGGAGGAGGAGGAGGAGAGGGAGCTGTCCAGTGCTGAAATATGACTGACAGCTTCTCTTCTACAAAAGGTTTCTCTCTGAGGCATCAAAAAGCTGACTTCATTTATACTTTCAGTCATTCCACATGTTTCACCTCTCTACCTTTGTTCAGTGTCAGACTCAGTGACACAACCACAGACTTAAGTTTTGTTCAGAGGTTGTCAGTTAAGGAACAGTTAAGTTTTAACATTCAAAATCACCACATTTGGATGAAAAGCTGTTATATTTACATATTTAGCTTTTGTCTTGTGGAGCTGTCCAGTGCTGAAATATGACTGACGTGATGTGTGCAGCTGACTTAAAGTATATTTATGTTTCCCATGTTTCACCGTTAACACTTATGTATAGTATAGAGTTTGAATGTAAGTCATTTAGTTGAAGAACATGTAAACATAAACTTTTACATACTGATGTTTTTGTTTCCTCATCTCAGGCTTCTTCCTGTATTCCTTATTTAAAATATAAATAAATGTCACAGTCCTGTGAAGACCATGTATCTCCAAAGCAAACTTTGAGTTACCAAAAGCAGGTTTGTTTTCAAATTAGGAAATGCATGATTTTCATTGGACGGTGAATTTCGTTGTATTGTCTTGTGGAGCTGTCCAGTGCTGAAATATGATTGACAGTTTGTCTAACTTAGGAACCAAAGCCCTCAGATCTTTTATATAAGATAAAAAGACAATAATGTAATGTATAATGCTCCATTATAAGAAGTCCTGCATTCAAACTCCATCATCGTCAGTAAAATGAGTTGTTCTGTTCTGTCCTCAGTGATTATCACAAGGTTACTCTGTTGCTCATTTTATATAGAGTGAGGTAGCATAGTCCAGTGGTTCCAAACCATTGGGTGGGGCCCCTCCAAAAGGACAGAAGACAAATCTGAGTAGTGAGATGATGGCGAAGGAAAGAAGACGATCTGCCACACAGATTTAAACTTATTTTAATCTTTTTTGTGAAATAATAGATCATTTTTACGTCTTCGGGCCTTGAGCAGTTCTTTAAATGGAGCCATCAGGGCAAACTATGATCACTATGAAACAAAAGCACTACATGAAATAATAAATTAAAAGATCTGGAGCTATCTGAGAAGTTTAGAGAGGTTATCACTTTTTTAAAGAAACTAACAACTCACAGACTTCTGAAACACGACAAGGGCCCCCAGCTGACTTTTTATATCAAATACTATTGTAATCTGAACAAACATTAGTAACTACAGCTGTCAGATAAATTAAGTCCAGTAAAAAGTATATTGAAGCACTTCAAAATTGCACAGTACTTGGTTAATTTACTTGAAATATTATTGACTTTTCCTCACATGCAGGCTCTCGTGACTGTCTGAATTAGTCACTATTCATTACAGCTCCGTTCACACAGGTATCAGCACCGTGTGTTGAATCTCTAGCAGGTGATTCAGACCCATGTGATGGTTTGCTTAGAGAACACTTTGAAGCCTTAAGATGAAGAGGGGTTTCAAATGTGGGGAAATGTCTCCTGAAGTGGGAAACTTTCTTTGCCCTGAGAGAGCACTGCACCCAAGTGGTTAGGAGAGGAGAGTGCACCGTAGAGTAGGAAGGTGTTCACTGTAGTTTCACAGACCTTCAGGTAGAGAGGGTACAATCTCATGCAAGATGTGTCGATTCAAAATGGACATGTAAAGAGAGCAAAATCACCGTATCACACCGTTTAATTGTGCTGACTTATTGAGGAACAACTGGGAACTAGATGATTACGCTATATATATATAGGTCAATAAAGTCTAAATAACATGTGTGTGTGTGTGTGTGTGTGACATTTTTGCCTTTTGGACTTTCAATGAGGAAGGTAGTAAATGAATGAATCATTAACACACGACATTCATAATGTAATCGGGTCTTTTGTTGAGTCAGTGATCACAATAAAAGGCTGCTTACTCAACCGGTTGTGATCATTTTTTAATCATGTTTTTAATCAATATTTGAGGTGTTGTAACCAGGATGTCACTTCCTCATCCTCTAATTGCATGTACAGAGCTGAGAACATAAAGCAGATAAGAATATTGATCCAGTCGTCCCCTGATGCTTGACTCACCACACCGCACGCCTTCCTGTAAGAATCATAGTGGAATATTACGTAATAAACTTTCTGAGCATTTTACTGTAATCTCACACTGAAAGTTACTGCAAATGTGTACTTACCATACTCGTACAATATCATAATGAGCACATGTTGATATAAGATCTGGATCTATTTAATTAAACTGATAAACAATCCGGTGACATAAACTCCATATATGGAAAGATGGCTCCTTACAGTCACTCATCACTAACATTGGCACTATATGTACTATAGTAAAAGAAAAGATGGTACTGTTTGTTCAGAGGGTTTTGTGTGTGTGTGTGTGTGTGTGTGTGTGTGTGTGTGTGTGTGTGTGTGTGTGAGAGAGAGAGAGATTTATATCACCAAATAAGACCATATGACTCATTCTAATTTTAGGATTATAGCTTTTTATTGTGCTCTCCGGTGTTGACATGTCGAGTTCAAAGAGTTGTATTGAGGTTACAGTCTCATGGTTCAAGTATTTTACCACTCAGCAAATGTTGACAGACAGAGGCTTTTTAACTCTAATGTGTGTGTGTGTGTGTGTGTGTGTGCGTGTGTGCGTGTGTGTGTGTGCGTGTGTGTGTGTGTGTGTGTGTGTGTGTGTGTGTCCGGAAGTGCTGAGAAGAAATTAAAAAAAGAGATGCAAGAAGATGCAATGGGACATGCGGGAGGAAAAAACGAAATACAAAATGTATAAGTTCCATTAATGTCATATGTATTTGTGTCAGGGATTTTTTTTCCAGCTTACTGTAAATAAGCAATGGAATGTATCCTGTATAACCGTATATTACCAAAATAGCATTTTGAGGTCTCAAATAATTAAAATATTAATTTTTAAATGGTTTGTGTATCTGAAGAAGAAGAAGGAGGATTGTCTTAACCCGTAAAGGAAGTATTAAAACAGTAACACACATTTAAATAAATTCAATTATAAATAAATAATAAATATCTCTTTTCAGAAACTCAATACTGCTGTTTGAAGAAAAATGTGCCACACTTTTATAATTTATCTGGGTGTAAACTCTTTAAGGCAGGTTTTAGTCTGCCATCCCTGATGCTGTTTTGAAACAACGAGTCCTCTCCTCTATCATAGTAGAGCTGGACGGCACAGAGATCAATATCTGATTGACACTAAAAGGTACTGTTAATATTGATAGGCCAATGAACTGTTGACTTTATATCCATGTAGCCCAGGTTCACATAAATTAATTGTAACCTTCGAAAGTGCATGCTATAAACTTGAGGGTAAGCTATGAACAGACCAACAACAAAGACCAGGGGTCAGACTTAATGGAAACTATAACTTAAGATCCCTTCAGGAAACAGGCAGAAAACATCACACCCTGAACACAACCTGTTCCATGTCCCCCCTCTAGCAGGCGCTGCAGAGCTCTGCACACCAAAACTAGCAAAACTAGGGCTGTCACTCTGATGAACACTTAAATCAGTTACAGTATGTAGTGTCAATAACCATATGACCCTAAAACATCCACTTACCTACAAATATTAAATAGGTATATATATTTACTGTCTAAAAATAAATACTGAGCCTACATATAATTCCATTTAATATGTTTTCCTTTGTATTACTGTATTTGTCAAATATTTACAGAAACACTTGTACATATAGACCGTGTATGTTGTGGGTCTAGCTAGCACCGCCGCTGATGTCATCTCTCGATCAGGCGTTCAGACGCAGAATGAGTCGGTCTACCTGAGACACGTTAACAACTCAATTAGGACAGGTAGAGGCTTTACACATGGCGTCAAATGACACAACTTTTAAAGATATTGTTTATTGTGCAATGAAAGATGTAATGCCAGATTTTTAAATTGCACTTTATGTCAAACTGTTGGTCTGTGTTGTCTAAGATGATTGTGGCAAACAAGATATTGGAGAAAAGAGTATTGAAATAAAAGACGTGTTGACCTTTAAGTTTATAATGCTACTCATCTTCCAAAATCCATTTGAATATTTTGAAATGCTTCTCACAGCAAATATTGATATATGTGATTAATTTAGATTAATTAATCACAAAGCTTGTAATTAATTAGATTCAATTTTTTAATCACTTGACAGCCCATAATATATATATATATATATATATATATACACACACACATATACTGTATATACATATTTTTCCACCTACTTGTATGCACATAATACTTCTATTTTTATGTTTATTTCTGGTTTGTTGTCTACGTTGTATATCTATTTCTATCTTGTCTCTCTATATATCTATCTATCTATCTATCTATCTATCTATCTATCAATGTAGGTACATTGAGATCATTTTAAAACGGGAGGAAAATTCATCGTGGCCAATAAATCTTTTAATTTAATTTGTATTTTTAAATTTAGAATGTAAAGATATCAAGTAATGAAAACAACAACAGAGAGTTCTTGTCTTACTTGGCCAATAAATGTGATTGAGAGTTCCCTGAGCTGCAGATGTGCGGCTGCAGTACCAGCAGTCCACCAGAAGGGGGCGGTAGAGATCCGTACTTGTGACTGAAAATGGAACAAATTGAGGACGCTTTGAGTCCTCCCTTTTTTCTAGCCTTCATGAAACCTTGCTCCACTCTGCCGGTCTGCTTTTCTCTCGTCTCTCACTTTATCATCTCTTTATAATATCTTTATTGAGCTGCTTTTCCTTCGTGTGATCGTCTCATCTCCCCCCTGCTGTTCTCCGACCAGCTGTACCGGACCGAGCTCTCCAGCTGTGTGTGGCTCTCCAGTCCCGCAGGCAGGGTCGGCCATGTTGTTGTGTGGGGGTTGATGCAAGTTTAGTAGTAGGAAGTAGAGGCTACAAAGAGCTGGGACACTTCAGGATCTCACTTTCTTTTTTTTTTATTCTGCAGCTGGATTAATGCTCTCTGGTGACAATGAGTGTCGCCTCCATCCTCACAGACTGTAACGCTGCTTTCATTTAACTTCAGCATTAAATCTGGCCACAGTCTCGGCTGCAGGGATGAAGTGAGGATGAAAGCGGTTCGGTCCCGGTTGGAATAACTCGGATTTTTTTTGTGTGTGTCCCGGATCTGATTCGGGAGGGGAAGGGGAAGAAAGGAGAAAAGACAAGAAGAAGAAGAAGAAGAACGCATATTTGTGAAGGTAAAAATCCCAAAAACTAAAGTGGTCTTTGTCAGCAGGATAAGATAAGGATGGGCCGGAACGCAGCTGCTCGCCTGTCTGACCTGTCATCAACAAAGGAATTAAACTGTTTTATGATAATCACACACATATATAGCCGACCTGTCTGCAGGTTGTAGCATGCACTGTAATCCTCCCTGCAAACCGAGAGTCATGTATTAATAATCAAATCATAGGTTAAGGAAATATCAGTGAAGATACAGCATGTGCTTAAAGTCCCACAGGAATATTAGTGCAACCATATCGGATAGCAGACTTTAAAGTAGGACAAGGTCAGCACACCACACTGTAATAACATTAAATGATGTTAAAGTTAAACAGTTCAATTTGCATATGCTATGTAATATAGTAATGAAATAAAGGGTTAAAGCTCCAATTAAAAAAAAATGATTTTATTAACGTCTTTCTTTCATAAACTCTTATACAATAATGCTCTTCATCTGTTTTCTCCCCCTGTAATGAAGATGTTTCCCATTTATTGTATTTGGTTCCAGACACAAGAGGCAAAAGTGCCACCTCATCATTTCATATATTCAACCCAATCTTTGACTCATGGTGAGTCAGATTATTGTTGAATCAGTAACAGGTTAAGTAGGGAGAAGAGGAGGTTTGGGCCCTTTTTCTTTGGGTGATGCCATCAGTCTGAATTCAAACTTCCTGGTCGAACAGCTGAGTCACAGTTGTTCTGTGTCTTCCACAGCTTGTGCTGTCGCTTTCTTCTTCTTCTTCGACTCTGTCACCTCCACTTTGAGGGCAGGGACTGCGGTATTGTGACTCTCAAATGAGACCGACTGTCACGCTTGAGGTGACTAGAGAACATTTCATGTAAAGGATCCAGCGTATCCTGAACAGCTCTGCACAACTGTGTCTGAATCATTGGTCGTATAAATCCATATAAGGGCAGGTGAACTTGGAGGGAAGGAAGGTAAAGGGGAATGCTGTCATTGCTAAAATAGATGTTATTCTTCTATACACAATGAAAACACTGACTTTGTTGACCCGAATTACTTCTGCGTGAGTTCTTGCTCAGGCAGGTTGAAAGGTTTATTTATGTAACAACTCAGGATGTTACTTGTTCTTAAAACTCAACTCAACATATCTGCCAATACCGAGTATCGATCTGATACCAGCTCTGTTTAAATCAAAGTGTGCCTCACTGTGTTGAGCCCACTCATCATTTTGTTTTAATAACATATCATGAAGGTATCTGAAACACTGGCTTTTAAAATGACACTGTAGACATTGTAGATCCTTGAACAGTATTAAGCTAATACCAATCCGGCTATGTTCCAGCGTTTGAGAACGGCAGAGCCACAAATGTGTGCGAGCTCTCCCCAAACTTACATGTGAAAGTTTGATTTAAAAACATGATGTTCTTAAGAGGATCTTCTGTTCAGCTGTCAATATGTGATGGTGGGGGGGTTGGATGTATTTTTCCAGAGAGAAAAACAGCCTAATCCGGGCTACCGCGTGGCGTTTACAGTCACTCTGTTAGATGTTGACAATTCAAACACTGTTATGTGCTGGAAAAATGGATGATTGCAGACACACTCAGATTCCCAGAATAGCTCACACTTACCCTACACTCAGGTGCCAGGTATTCCCATAAGACCTGTTTATTCTCCAAAATGTGTGATGCCGTTTCTCTGGCGGCACAATAACTCACACGAGCACAACAAAAAGCTTTTCTTTGAGCTCTGACTTGTGAAGTTAAAGTACAATTAGTGAGGATTTTAATTCACTCTAAAGTCCCTCCATAGTTTTTTATATGTTATTTTACTTCCCACTGTTGTAGGCGTCAGAATCAGTTTACTTTTGAGCAACAAAAGTAGATGTACACACGCTTTTTGGCTTCACATCCGTAACATCACATGACATTTCTCCAGGCCCGGTTTTAACCCTGTGGCATCAGAAGAATGTGGTAGATGGTGGCAGGCTGCATCTGTTGCAGATCTGAAGCCCAGTAAAGCTCCAGAGACCCTCCCCGTCTGCAGCCGCAGCGTCAGCCGCTAACAGCTGTCCGACAGGATGCTGGGCAGGGTTTCAGCTAAAAACCGCTGGTTGACGGATGGAGGAACTCCACCTTCATCCCCTTCAGCTCGGCTGCTTGACTCATTCGGCCCAAATGTCGACTTCATCAGAGTCTAGATAACCTTAACCCCAGGGGAGGGGAGGCTGTTTAAACACAGAGAGAGAGATGCTGGAAGGATCTATTTTAAAACCAGTTTATATAATGCATGATATGGAAAGATTTGAAATGCATAGTTTTAGTCACATTGCAAATATCAATTATTTACGGCCCAAGCAGCTCGTTCAAAAAGCTTGTTTTGACCGTGTAACGCGCTGTAAGCCAAAAGTGATTAGTTACAATGATCTAAAACAAAGAAAAGCAGATGAATAACTATTAAAATAGTTGTCTGTGTATCTACTCGATTAATCAACCAAGTGTGCGTTCTCTTCTGGTGAACTTTAGTGAAGTATATTAAAGCTGTAGGCATCTCTTTGTTTCTGACACATGGATAATCCTGCAGTTTACTCAGCTGAACTCTGTCTCTGCAGCCTTCTTAACAATTCTGAACCACGATCACTGCGAGCACTCAAACTTCTTCTAGCGATCAGCGAGTCGGTTTGAGTTCGCCTCTGTCTTATCAGCATTTTTAGTGGAATTCTCACACTGTGGTCAGAGGGCGGGAAGGAAACCAAAAGTAGGTCGTTGATAACAGGACTGCAGGATTAAGGTTATCTCTTTAACAGGAGAATATGTGCAGTTAGGCCTTTTTAATTAAAGCTGCGTACGATCTAGGTGGAAACAAGCAGGGACAAGAGAGGTCAAGGGTCATGGAGGGGAACATCTGGAGCAGGAACTGACACATTTAGTCTTTTAGTGCCAAATATTTCCTGTGTTCAGCTTCTCAAATGTGAGAACTTGAAGCTTTTCTTTGTCAGAAATTATATTAAACTGATCTTTGGGTTTTGGACTGTTTGCTGCAAGACTCCAAGTCCTCAGTTCTACAATAGCTGACGTAGCAATGTGAAATATTAAACAACAGTGTCTAGTCTGTGGCACTAAAACCAACAGAGACAGATTGAAATGTCATGAGTTTTCGTACCAAAGATGAACACAGTCGACTTATTATTTATTTTTCATTTCCTCTAGTTCACGCCAAAGAAAAGGCCTCTGTTGGCATTGAATACATATCTTTGTTTTTAAGATTTCACAGTCATGTTTGCTGAAGAAAGAGACATGTTTGCCTTAAGAGGAACATTCTGTACCAAATCACAGAGCTTTGATGGAAGCTGAGTGAAAAGTCGAGCTCACTCTGTCCTCATGTTCTGTCTCTTTCCAAACAGATGGAGGGAAGCAGCCCTCTGTTTATACATGGTAGTATTATGTGTCTTCATTTAAACTCTTCACCTTCCTCTCTCATTGTTTCTGTGTAACTGGTGCAACTGGGAGCCCTCTCTCGTGTTTGCATGCGATGTGCTGTTGTAGGCCATGTTATCATCCTGGGGGCAGTGGGATGTTGTCAGCAATAAGAATAAGTTACTATAATTAGCAGCGAGGCAGGTTTTCCCTGTGGTTTCGTGGCTTTGCTGTTCAGGAATGAGCTTGTGTTTTAAGGGAAGAGACATTCAAGATCCAGGGCTTCCATTATTTAAAAGATGAGGTGTGATCGGTTTCATTGGCACTTCTAGCTCTGGCCTTAAATGCCACCCAAGATACATTATTTCACTTTTCACCTCGTGCAGAGTCGAGTGTGGACAAAGCTGTGGGTGTCCTTATGTGATGTGTTGAAGGTCACCACAGGCCAAGGTGGAAGAAGTACTCAGATCTTGTACTTCAGTAAAAGTAGTGTAGAATTACTCTGTCACTAGTAAAAGTAAAAAGCAAAAAGTAACTAAAGCTCTTAAATAATAACTGTAGTGGAGTAAAAGTACAATATGTTCCTCTGAGATGTAGTGGAGTAGAAGTATAAAGCGGCAGAAAATGAAAATACTTAAGTAAAGTACAAGTACCGCAACATTTACTACAGTACTTGAGTAAATGTACTTAGTTACTTTGCACCGCTGCGTGCAGGTGGGGTCTGTGGTCGTCACTGTTTCAGCTCCAGGCCCTGGTGGTCACTCCCTTTTTTGTTTTCTGGTATTATCCTCTTAGAGTAAATCCTCCATCCTCATAATCCTCCTAGTAGTTCAAGCTGGTAGAGCTGGCACTGTCTCCCTGGTTGCCCCCCTCCCTCACCCAACCAACCTGCTGTTCCCCCCTCTCTGTTTCTCTCCTAGACTCCATCCAAACCGTTTTCTTTATGCCCACGCAGCCACTAATGTGAATGTTATCACGTTCTGATGCTTTGCAGTGCTCCGCTTATCACCCTGGATTCGGTGGGAATCGTCTGGCTTGGATATTGTGTTTTTGTGTGCATAAAAGGCAACGATTCACTATATTTTAAAGACATTTATCCGGAAGAAATCACGTCTTCTGTGCAGTTCAGCTCTCAGTAAAGAGGGTGGACCGTACATCATATGACGAGGGAACATATGTGTGTGTGTGTGTGTGTGTGTACACACCCTGTCTGCTGACAGATAAGATCTAAAGGCGCTGCGTATTTGTAACACTTAAAATGTAAAGCAAAAAATACAGTCAACAAGCTAAAAAAATATATTTTCTCTTGGTTTCTTACAGTATAAATCCATATTAGGGTTAGGGTTATTCCTGAAAACACCCACTTTAATCATTGATTGATATTTTTGCTATTCCTTTCTATAAGATTTCTTAAAACCGTTGCCTTACTTTGACCGGAAGCCTAAAGGAATGAAAGTGTTCTGTTTCGAATGAAAACAGACTGCAGCTTGTGCCTTTAGGCCAGTATTTCTCAAAGAGTGGTGCGCAGAGAGTGTTTTTTTATTGGTTAACTGGTCCTTGGTCTTGAAAAAGTTTGAGAAACACTGCTTTAGGCCCATCGAGGCTGTTTTCAGGCACAGTGGTGAGTTGAGCTAAATGCTAACATCACTATGCTAACAGCCAATTAGCGCTAAGCTCAAGTTCTGACAAATTCATATTGTGACCTGATGATGGCACAAGGGACACGTCCGGGTATCAAGTCATTCGAATGTATTCTTTAGGAATCTTTGAATATCTTTGAATATTTCACAGTAATCCATCCAACGGACCAAAGACAGACCGACAGACCAACAGACCGGCGTTTGTTGAGCTTTAGCCAGAAAATGTTTGGTGTTTTTCCACCGTAAAAGACTAAAACTGTTGATTAAATTATTTTTATTAGACAGGAACAGTACGCATAATTATTAATCGAGCTTCTTGTTCTGTATGAATGTAAGCGACAATAGACTAATGTGTTTTATTTTGACATCAAAGGGCTTGAATTGAATTGAATTGAATTGAACAGGCTCCAAAAGTTCAGCCCAGTGTTTTGATCATTTTGAGTTTTGGACGGCTGACAAACATCCTCACTTTATAGTGCAAATATTCCTGGGACACTGTCCAGTGTTTTATAGCGTGGTGAGTTCACTGCTGACCCAACGAGCCAGACTCTCGTCTCCCTGATGATGAAACGCAAGCCCACCATAGTCGACTGCGTTCCTCTGAGTGAAGCCCTCTGCTTTCCATGACATCGCTTTTGTCTCGAGGTTAAAGGAAAGGTTGGCTCGGAAATGAAAAGTCTGTTTTCCATGCCAACATTCCCAACATATTGGCTCTATATCTAACGTCTGAGATTAGATTTATTGGTCCTTTTTTGAAGACATTTTGAAGAAATCTATTCCATCTTGACACGTGTTCAGTGATGGTCCACTCATAAATCGGCCAAAGCTCAGCACGAGCTGTAACCTGATATTTAAGCGCTTGTGTACGTTTTTTTTATTTAAGCAAAGTGTTCTGGATCTTTGGAAGGTTTCTGTGGTTTGTCCCCATTTTGTTGATTTCCTTGGCAGTTCAGCTGGAGAACTCGATGAACTCTCGAACGCGCCCCTCCTTCTCCGATGAGGAAAAATCCCTCCCACCTCCCAACATCAAGGCCACTGTTCCGAAATCAGTGAAAGGTGTATCACCGCAGAACCTTTTCTATTTCACCGATGCATGATTGTGAGCCTTGTCACCAACTGTACCTCAATGCTGCTCAGCACCGTGTTTGCTTAGCCTGCTTTCATACTCCACATCACTGAATACATCACAGTTCAATCCTCTATTGTTTTACTGTCTTGTAATGTGTCAGCGCCAATTAACCAAGTCCAAGTCCTCGAGCAGCTGTTGTTCTTGGAGAATGAAAACGTTCTGATCTCCCCGGGCTCAGAGTTCTTTACGAGCGTGTCTGATTGTCTCCACATTTTCCACGCCTTCACCTCACAAAAGAATGCCTCAGTGGGACTCCGGACGAATTATGTTAGGAAGAGGAATGACAACCACGCAGATGGAGACACACTGGTGTAAATATTTTAGCCTGGTCAGGCTGAGGCCTCGAATGGGCCCCCGAGTTCAGATGCGTAAAAAGGCCCCCTACTATAGGAGCAGGACGCCCAGACTGTTACTGTAACATTTTGTAGGTGACGCAGAACTCTCAGACTCAGTTTGTAGTCTGTTATTTTGACAGGCTTTGCGTTTCCTTTTGCATCACTTAGTAGATTTTAGTGTCTTTGTGGTCGTTTTGCGTGTTTGAAGTCATTTTGAGTCTCTTTATAGTCGTGTTAGGTCCCTTTGGGGTCGTTTCGATTCTGTTCGTGGTCAGTTTGCATCTCGTTTGACTTTCCACTAACAAATATGAATGTCGTACTGCTCTTCTTAACCCTTGGGCCCCTGAGTCTGTGCCCGATAGGCCAGTTTAGTAATTCCTAAATGGGCTGAGGGCCCCAAAGAGGGCTCTCTGAATCGCAACAGTCCTTATTTTTCTCCGTTTTAAGCCACAATGGCTTTAATCTGTCATTTGTATGTAAACACTAAGGGACCTCTTTAAGGAACAATGACATGTAATATATCACAACGATACACGATGATGATTACCTTTTTTTTTTTTTATCCCTCTGTATTTGCAAAACACGCATGCACAATTAAATCTACACGTTTGAGTCGTGCGTGGTTCAAAGCGGATTTATCATTCACCCATATGTCCCAGTTACCACATGGATTAAAGTCTTAGCGGGTCGCAACAACAAAAATGATTCACAGGAAAATATCAGATCATTAGACTTTTGTTTCATAACGCATGTTCCTGCGCCTGCAGGCCTCATGTCGCAATCATTCATCCTTCACCTCCTTTGGCCCTTCACTTACTTTGTATATCATCAGTGATGAATTGGATGCTGTGTTCTTCAATCTGCTGGCATTCATGTGATGGATTTGTGTTGTGTTGTGTCCAGGCAGGGCGAGACGATGGGCTGCATTAAGAGCAAAGAGGACAAAGGCCCTACGATGAAGTATCGGCCGGAGAATTCCGCCGTGTCAGACCCCAACTCCACCATCACCACACCTCACATAGGTCACTACGGACCGGATCCCACCCAGCTGCAGCAGAACCAAGCTCCCTCCTCCTCCTCAGGCTCTGGGACTGTGAACTTCAACCACACCCTCATGCCGTTTGGCGGCTCGTCGGCCATGACTCCCTTTGGAGGAGCGTCGTCCTCCTTCTCCGGTCCTGTTTCCAACTCGTTCTCTGGCGCTGTCTCAAGTGAGTAGTGTTTTAAAATGCTGATAATGGTCTTAATGGAGAGCATTGTCCCCTTTATGTCATACTTAAAGGACCATACGAGTGCTTTTTAGTGATGTAGCCCATTTGCTTTACTGCTGAACGCATTTCTTCTAATGCTTACTGTGGGGTTTTAGTTTGTTAATGTATTTTTCTTATCTTCACATAATCTTTGTGTTCTTCAATCAGCTTTATTCTGTAGTATTTCCATAATACCATATGGTATTCAATCTTTAATACCATCTTTTTTCATATAGTATTTAAATCGAGTTGTAAAGACTTGACTTGCTGCAGTAATCCATCATGTTTGTCATCGGTCATGCTAGCAGCGTGGACCTGCTGGCTTTTAGTCACCGTGCGGTTGACATTTTTAGTTTTTCAGTGACATGTTTCAACAACTGTTGGATGGATTGCCATGGTATCTATGATGCCCAGAGGATTAATCCTAATGACTTTGGTGATCCCCTGACTTTTCCTCTAGTGCCAACATGAGGATAACATTTGTGGTTTTGAGTGACTCGACTACTATTGGATTGATTGCCAAAAAATGTTGAACACATCATGTCCCCCTCAGAATGAATTGTGTTAACTTTGGTGATCCCTTAACGTTTCATCTAGCACAGAGGCTTTCAAAGTGAGAAGTGGGCCTCCCCAGGGGGGCTTTAAACGGTGTCAAGGGAGGCTTAGTGGATGGAAGGGATAACATATTACATTAGTTATACATTAGTTAAAAGAAGATCACATAGAATAGACTAAATGTGTGTGATTTGGTTAAAGAGACAGTTCCGAGATACAGTAGTTTTGGGGAATTTTACTATTTTTCCCACTTTGCCAGAGATAGAAACTAATAAATGAGGATCAGACCTTTTTTTTATGTAGTAGCAGTAGTAGTTAGTAGTACAGCATAGTAGCAGTAGTATCAGTAGGCAGTAGTAGCAGTAGCATTAGGAGTAGTAGCAGTAGCAGCAGTAGTCAGGAGCAGTAGTAGTAGCAGTAGCGTTATAGTAGTACAGTAGTAGTAGTAGCAGCAGTAGATAGTAGCATAAGCAGTAGTAGTGGTACAGTAGTAGTAGCAGTACATTATCAGTAGTAGTATAGCAGTAAGTAGCAGTATAGCAGCGTAGCAGCAGTATTAACAGCAGTATCAGTAGTAGTAGAATAGCAGTAGTAGTAGCGCAATCAGCATCAGCATAGTAGTAGTAGTAGTAGCATTAAGTAGTAAGTAGCACAGTAGTAGGCAGTAGTACAGCAGTAGCAGCAGTAGTAGTAGTAAGTATGCAGCAGCAGTAGGCTTAGTAGATAGTATAGTAGCAGTAGTAGTAGTAGTAGGCACAGTAGTAGTAGCAGTACAGTAGCAGTAGTAGTAGTAGTAGCAGTAGCAGTAGTAGTAGTAGCAGCAGCAGTAGCAGTAGTAGCAGTAGTAGCAGTAGCAGTAGTAGTAGTAGCAGCAGCAGCAGCAGCAGCAGCAGCAGCAGCAGCAGCAGTAGTAGTAGTAGTATAAGGGTATCTTGGCTCAATTGTCTATGGGATCAAATAACATAATCATGCGTCTTTGTGTATCTAGAAAAACGCAATATAAATTAAATGTATTATGCCATAGGCGTCCAGGAAATGAGCGAAACAAAAACAGGGGGGTGGGGAGGAGCCCTTTTCCAATCTTCGCTTGAGGGGCTCAGAATTTGAAAACCCCCGCTCTAGCACCATGACATTGTCTGAAATTCCCTTTACTTACCAGATATTTATATCTGGTAAGTAAAGGGAATGTTGTTTTTGCAGGTGTTTTGTTCCAATTAGGAAATGTTAGCATGCTAGCACACTAAACTAAACTCTTGTTTTATCAAGGTGTTGACAGCGTTTTGCCGTGTGGCGCATGACTTTTCTGACTGGCCACACTACGGTAATGACAAAAATGTAAAAAGTAAACATGCTGAGGAGAACGATCAGCAGTGATGTAAAGTACACATGATTCGCTTTATAGTAAAAGGGGTTAAAACATACATAACACTGAGTTTAACGTGATCAGTACGCTGATCCGACATGTCAGTGTCACAGCTAATGCCCCGGCCATTGTTATTTTAACTAGCTTTTCCCTCTTAGATCTAATACAGGTCCTGTAATCATCCCTGATCACCCTAAATGTGTCTGATCAGCTTACAGCGATGCTGAGAGCAGAGCGATGAGATTGAACCCTCCTGTTTCGGCGGGATTTAGGGTGTAATCCACCGCCACGTTGGATTATCTGCTCTCAGAGAGGTTCGAAGGTGGTACATGCCATGGTATTTGCTTTCTGCAGGAGATAATGGGATTACTGTTGACAGCATTGTTGTCCATGGTGGGTACATGAATGTCATCTGTCTGGTGGTGTGGGCTTTACAGGATGCTGGCATGGGAGTTGACTAATACTATAGTTTACAGAATCATGTTTAATACTTAAGTATGGCTAATGGGATCTAGATTAAATGACGGTTAGGGAGGTGATACTATTAAAAAACTGGTTTAATATATTGACTTTCCTTTGGTTTGTGTCTGAGTGTCTTGTGTCTAGTCACAGTTATATTTCCGTGCGGGGGAAGTACTCATACTATAGAATTATAGTCCAAAGAAAATCAATACAGTATGAGCTCTCAGACCTTGGCGAAACAGTCACCCACACAAACCTGCTGTTTCCTGATGCAGTCCCTCGACAGCACCATACTTACATGTAGTCTGTTTTTGTGTGTTTTGTAGGTGGTGTTACCTTCTTTGTGGCCTTGTATGACTATGAAGCTAGAACAACTGATGATCTTTCATTTAAAAAAGGAGACCGCTTCCAGATCATCAACAATACGTAAGCATCTTCCCAGTTTCTCTCTCTCTCTCTCTCTCTTTTTTGTCTGTTTGTCAGCAGGATTACGGAAAAGACCTGCTGGCCCCACTTTCATGAACCTTGGTGGAAGGGTGAAGCATGGTCCAAGGAAGAACCCGTTAAATTGTGAAGCAGATGGGGCGGATACACACATTATTTGTCACTTTCATTAACATTGCGAGATAGAGCATAGCCTCAGAGCAGCTCTGGGTGCCTTTCTAGTTTAAATATGTTTCTTTGCGAGTAGCGCAGCAGTGATGATGTGACAAGATGTCTGTGTGTCAAGCAGTAATCCTTAAACTGCACCTGTTCCTTGTTATTCATGAATGCGTTTGATTGCGACTTGTTTCCTGACGCTGGCTTTCTGCACAGCGCTGTGGATCTTTTATTTGATCCATGCTGTGGCAGAAATGTCGTCCGAGGTTATAGCTTTGTAATGTAAAGTAAATTAGTGTCATTCAATCCCCATTGTCAAAGTGTTTTTCAGTCCTACCTCACATTTTAAAGACAGCTCAAAGGGTTTGAATGAATACAGAACAAATGACTTAAAAAGCTATGTACCTTCTAACCATTTCCATAAGCAACCATGCTGCGTAAAAAGTAAGGATACAAGGCTGATGCCTAAATTATTAACCATTAACCCTTATTAACGGGTTTTCATCCAGAGTATCAATCATAGCAGGATATATGAGGCCTCGGTTGACTGGTAAATGAACGACTCATTTGTCTAATCACTCCTGTGTCATTGTCCTCCTGCAGAGAGGGCGACTGGTGGGAGGCTCGCTCCATCAACACGGGGAGAAACGGCTACATCCCGAGCAATTATGTGGCCCCCGCTGACTCCATCCAGGCTGAAGAGTAAGGCCTTGTTATAGCCTCATTACTCCAGCTACAGTGTCTGCCCCAGCAGACTAATAACACTCGCATGATCCCATCTCCCGTGGCTTACAACAAGCACACAGTCCCAATATTAAGAGCTTCACAACCATGATGATGCTTCATATTGTCAGGCAGCTTCTCAGTCACCACTTTGGCTTTTTTATGTATTTTCTTTCTTTTGACAGGTGGTACTTTGGTAAAATGGGACGCAAAGACGCTGAGAGGTTGTTGCTAAATCCAGGAAACCATCAAGGGACTTTCCTAGTGCGAGAAAGTGAAACTACTAAAGGTGATGATTACAAAGACGTCTGCACAAAACACTCCCGGTTTAATCATTGGTACAAAAGATGAGCAACTGCATCAGAAACTCTCTGCTTCTTTGATTAAAAGTTCAAAGGTCAAAACTTTGGTGTGAAGCGTCCAGTCATAGAGCTCAAAACTGTGGTTCTACTCATTGTGCTTGACAGGAACTCGATGATACATTCACCACTTTTCCTAAATGCTAAAACAAAGCTCCTCTGACTGGCAACATCAGCTGATGGTCACAGGTTTCATAGTATTTAAAGCACAAGTCGGACAAATCAAGCAAACCCTATTTATGTAGCACTTTTCGAGACGGAAGCATTCCAGGATGAAGAGAAGTGGAAAGAGGGAGATAAAAGAAACAAAGAAGACAGTGTGAAACAAGAGTCTGCATCCCTATGATGAGGCTGTACTTAGGCTAAATGCTAACGTCAGCATGCTAACGTGCTCAATGGCAATGCTAATATGCAGCAGGGGAGATTCCTATCACTACTATCAGTCAAACGAGCAGAATTAGGTGTACAGAAAAACTGCTGTTAGCTCCATACATATAAATATAACATTTGATTTAATAGAACAACGTTTAAATCAAATGTCAGTGCCTGACAAAGGAGATTTATTGGGAGCTATCAGTGCAGCGCGCTCATCAGTTGGTTTCTTGATCCAGCACCTGTAAAGTTGATATGGATCTGTGTGTTCTACGGTGCATTTAAAGCACTTCACCATACCAAACTTCTCAACAAAAAGTGTGGGGGTTTTTCTATGCTGAGGAAAAGACTTCATTAAAAATACAACTGGGAAGTTAGTCGTAAAAAATACGAATGTTTCTTTTTCGACAATCTCTGCCACTTTTGTTTGGATGGTTAAAGAACATTTCCCTCGCCTCCCCTAGGTGCGTATTCTCTCTCCATACGAGACTGGGATGAAGCCAAAGGGGACAATGTGAAGCACTACAAGATCCGCAAGCTTGACAGCGGGGGATACTACATCACTACCCGAGCACAGTTTGACACGTTACAGAAGCTTGTCAAACACTACACAGGTATGAAGTTTGCGATGCTTTCCGCTCGCTCTCGTTTTTCTGTTTGGTCTCATTCATTATTCATCACACTCTTTCATCACACCTGAAAATGACTCTCAGGCACACCTGCTGCTCTGTGCCACCATGCAATTGGCCCGAGAGATGAATAGTCTTACATTTTAATAACTATTGATGGAGCAGTTAGGATTTTGAGGCTCGTCTCTCGGCCTGAGGAGAGTTGAGGTTAAATCTCTGTTATCCCACTTCATTTCAGTCTGACTCTGGAGAGGGTTTCGGTGTGTTAAAAATCAACTCATTTATATTTCATCACAGTTAGTATAAGAGCATGAATTCATCCACATGAAATGGAATGAATCGATGCATGAAACAGATTGCTTTTAAAACTCTGTATCCTGCTGGTTCAGTTACTCAAGTGTGTGTGGGTGTGTGTGTGTGTGTGTGTGTGTGGCACTGCTGGGTGTAATGTAGCATTTTGATCTCCGTGTCTCACTTTATCACAGAGCACGCCGACGGGCTTTGCCACAGGCTGACCACAGTTTGTCCCACAGTCAAGCCTCAGACCCAGGGGCTTGCTAAAGATGCGTGGGAGATCCCCCGGGAGTCCTTGCGACTGGAGCTCAAACTGGGCCAGGGCTGCTTCGGAGAGGTCTGGATGGGTAAGAGCGAGACAGACGAGACACGCAGGAACATGTTCGGTGAATGCTTTCTGGCATCATTCATTTGTTTAGTATTCAGGCGCGATTATCTACTTGTACATACAAAAAGATTTATGTAGGGTATGCAAACATTATGCGCATATATCTGACTCTGATTTCCTATATTTATTGTGTCTATTTTGGTCCAAGCTGGGGAATTATCCACTTCCTGCAGTTGCTTCCTCTGTTTGTTGAATTCTCCTTATCTCCAGAGATCATCTCACTCAGCTCCAGCCAATCTTATTTGTACCTTTTGTTTTTAACCGCAGGCTCGTATGCGCTCATCCCAGGCATATTTCTGCAGGGAGTGCATGCATGACAGCACATGTCTGAGCAATTACAAGACCTAATTAATGATATTGTCTTGCTCCCAGCCCATTAACAACACTGTGGCCTGTGTGCGTTTCTCTCCTTATCTTTGTCTCTGCAGGCACGTGGAATGGTACCACTAAGGTGGCCATAAAGACGCTGAAGCCGGGCACCATGTCGCCTGAGGCCTTCCTCCAAGAGGCTCAGATCATGAAGAAGCTCAGGCACGACAAACTGGTGCCTCTTTATGCTGTGGTGTCTGAGGAACCCATTTACATCGTCACAGAGTACATGGCCAAAGGTAAACACGGACACCTGAAACATACCTGAAAACCTTTTATAAACTCAAAGACTGGAGTTTTTGTTTAGCCATTAAACTGGTTTTCTGAGAACTCACAACCCTGGAGAATAACAAGACTCAGCTGTTTCCTGTTCCATGACACTGATGAGATCTATTTTTAAATAAAAGCAAAGCATCATCTTAGCCTGGAGACTTTCCAGAGATTTCCAAATTGACCACGTGGCCTTGGTTTTTCAGGCACTGCACTGATGTCAGATCTACACGTGGTGATTTCCTTAAAGGAAAAATGTACATTTTATGGATGTTTTAATTAATGTGCTGCACAGATTGAAAGTCATTGAGAGTCCCTTGTGGTTCCCTGAGGCCTTGAATCTGGGGTGTTTAATTGAAAACTGCAGAAGTTTTGTGGGAGGTTTTCATTGCTTCAACTGGGAAGCGTTTTATTTATTTGTTAGGCTTTTAGGATTAACTAGAAGTATGTGTGTGTGTAAATGTTAACTATGACATATGCCTCTGTGTGTGCATGTGTGCCTAAATGCCTGCAGTTTGTTTTGATCTCATAGAGCAACTGCTTTAGTATTTCCCACAGTTCCTTTTCTCTTCATGCAGAAAATACACCGATTCAAGCTTACTTTGATATTCACTTTAATTTCCTTGCCAGCTATAGTAAGGATCAAGGGCTTAATTGAAATATTAACATTTCATATAGCAGTACATTGATATGCAGCTGGTATCGCAGCCCTTATATATACGGCTGTCCTGCACGTACGACTTCTCACCGTCACTGTTTTTTATAGGAAGCTTTCTCGACTTCCTTAAAGAGGGTGACGGCAAATTCCTGAAGCTCCCTTTGTTGGTAGACATGGCTGCACAGGTGAGACAAACCACAAATAACTGTATTTTTGTGTTTCTCGAGTGCAGAATGTGTGTCAGTGAATGCTAAGTTTAGCATTCTATTTTAAGCCTCAGTTGTTGTTTTTTTAAAGAACGACGGCCTCAGGTAAACATGTCTTCCTCAGTTTGCTTTTATTCTTACATTATTAGCTTCCTCTGTATGCCTGACAGAGCAGGGCTTGATGTTCTGAGTGCGTGGAACTAAAAACGATTTAGCAAAGCAGCCGTCGTGAGCTGCTGTCAAATGTTGTGTTTTTAGATCGCTGACGGCATGGCTTTCATCGAGAGGATGAACTACATCCACAGGGATCTGCGCGCCGCCAACATCCTCGTGGCCGACAACCTGGTGTGCAAGATCGCCGACTTTGGTCTGGCCAGGTTAATAGAGGACAATGAGTACACAGCGAGGCAAGGTGGGTACACACATGAACTCATAGACCGTCTGAGTCACAGGTGAACGAGGAGTCAGGGTAGAGCAGAGACGCAAAGGACGAATCCCTGGCGTCTCCTATCATGGTGAATTAGGATAACGGTGGAAACCAGATGCTCCTCTTTCCTTCGATTTAGTTGCGCTTTTCACACGCTGAAAGGATTCATGTCTGCACCAGTGGAAATACACAAGTCTTTGCTTTAACCTATCATTATGAAGTAAATGTTAATCGCACAATGTAATGGTTGTTGAATCATTACACCATCAGCGTTCAGATTGGTTCCCTATGAGCCGCTTTCACTATGCAATTCTGTCTGCCACCGGGTACGACAAGGAAATTGGATTAACAAAAATATACAAGCTAGCTAGTCAAATGAGTTACATTGTTCCTGACGCCAGGAAGAACCACCAATGAAATGGGAAGTTACAAAGTAATCCATCTGGTAAACATGCATGTTTACAGTACAGAATACAAAGAGTAAAATACCTAATAAAATAGCCCAACAGTTAGCCTCTACAGAATGTAGCTACACATTAGCCTCATTTAGCTAGTATAGGCTAGCTTGGCTAGAAGTAAGCTGACCACAGGAAAACTACATCAACAATCACAAAGCAGCCGTAAAAAGACATTTCTACACATAATATTCCAGTAAAAGACATT
This sequence comes from Cottoperca gobio, assembly GCF_900634415.1. Classification (NCBI taxonomy): domain Eukaryota; kingdom Metazoa; phylum Chordata; class Actinopteri; order Perciformes; family Bovichtidae; genus Cottoperca; species Cottoperca gobio. The sequence goes on along the minus strand of NC_041374.1, from coordinate 4,465,257 downwards.
TTTACTATTACTATTACTATCTTCTCGGATCTGACAAAATGGTGGCTGTAACAATATTATCTTAACTGCAGCAGTGGTTGCTAGTAGCAACTGAATTTTCCACTGAAACTTCGTCTGGTAGAAGAGATAAATGTGATTTTTTTTTTTTTTTTTGCGATGCTCACAGCTTTAAAAGAAGTTGCATTTAAAATATTCAGCAGCAACATCTTATTCCAGTCCCAGAGTTACTTTGATTAATCCTCAGATGTCAGTGAATTTACATAAGGACTATATCTTCAGTAGAAGCAATACAAACTGTTTACTGCAAGAGTTGCAGATTACTTAGCATTAGCAAAACATAGTTTCTGGAAAAAGTTAAAACATTAATGCAAATTTTCTCCCAAACTGTGGCTTCTGAGGGGGAAGAATTATGATCTGATGTTCTGTTCTCATACTTTCCATTACTGAACTATTGCCTTTAAATATGACAAATAACATCGGCCACACGGAAAGCCACTCTCTGGACCTTGTTTTCATTTGGGTGAACCAACCCTTTAAACAGAAGATCCTTAATAATGTCCCTTATAGATATTATAATCCCTTAAACTTTACATTTTAGAGATTTCTGATTTGTATTTACAAGCTGAATCCAAAAACATCATGGTGGCTGAATTCCATTTAGCTGCTTTGATTTCATTTGATCTCACTGTTAGTCGATGTTAGTGTTATTAGTAACTCCTGTGCTTTTCCTACTATAACAAGTCAACATCTCTGCTTTGCAAAAGGCCTATTGTAGGTCACTATAGCCATTGTAATATCCTAGAAATAAGATGAATGCATACGCCCTCTGGTGGAATCCCCTCACCCCTCTCCTCTCCATCATATTACAGGAGCCAAATTCCCAATTAAATGGACGGCCCCAGAGGCTGCTCTGTACGGCCGCTTCACCATCAAATCAGACGTCTGGTCCTTTGGGATCTTACTCACTGAGCTTGTCACTAAAGGCAGAGTGCCCTACCCAGGTAAGTGACAGTGACACACACACTCATACACACACACATCGGGTGTGATTTAAATAAAAGAAGAAAAAAAGAGCAGGGCGGTGGTTCACGGCCAGAGTTATCAGCTTTCAGTCTGTCAGTAGACGTCAAGCTGCCGTGCTTGTTAATGTCTGAGGCTGAAGTGAAAGCCGTCTGACATTGTCTGCGCGGGTTGTTTATGCCTCTGCAGAGGGAACACACACGCACTGATACCCCCACACACACACACACACATTTGAGATTAGATGAGACCATCTGGTGGAGGACGATCAGGAGATTGAACACCAGTCTTGTTTATAACCATCTGCCAGACTGACACTGCCCTGGGGAGCAGTGCCTGCAGTGTTCTGCACCACCTTCACACAGCTTCACTTTCTATCAGATGTAGCGCACAAAATGATTAATGGATTAGTCCACTGACGGAACATTAATTACATTTTTTGAAAATAAATGTCTGTTAAGTCACTATCTATTGCCGAATGAGATAATGGTTATTGAGACTATGGTCCACTGCTGGAAGCCCTTGCATTGCAGCGTTATGAACCGGGTGTCTGTGACATTACCGGGGGGAAAACTCAAGCGGCAATCACTGTGAAGTGAGATCCATCAGGTTAACCTTTTCTCCCTGTTTCCAGTCTGTATGCTAAGCTAACTGTCTCCTGGTCTGCTGTACCTTCAAATTTAGCGGAACAGATATGAGAGTGGCATCTATCTCATCTATTCTTTTAACTACTTACATCATACAAATATCTGATCCGCTCCAAGAGTGATGGGATTTTCTCATTGTATATACAAAGAAATAAGTACCCATCCCCCCTCCTGTCTCCCTCTCAGGCATGGTGAACCGTGAGGTACTGGAGCAGGTGGAGCGCGGCTACCGCATGCCCTGCCCCCAGGGGTGCCCCGAGTCCCTGCACGAGATGATGAAGCTCTGCTGGAAGAAGGACCCAGACGAGAGGCCCACTTTCGAGTACCTGCAGTCCTTCCTGGAGGACTATTTCACCGCCACAGAGCCACAGTACCAACCTGGAGAGAACCTATAGCCTGCCTTGACTCTGTTGCCTACCCCTACGCCTGAAGCACACTTGCTTGAAGACATGAGCTCTTGATTATTGGACTCTATAAAAAGTCGACTGGAAACCGGTCTAACCAGTCGCATTAACCACTACTTGCTCTACAAGTTCTTCATTTTGTTTATTTTACGCTTTCAGCAACCGCAACCGTTTCATTTTTTTGTTTTCCATTCATGGTACTAGGCAAGTCTTAACTGTCTGTTTGTGGATTTTATCACCATGTACAATAATGACTGTGATAGAAAGACTTTACTTCAATTCAGTTATGTTTTAAAGACACTACATGTTGAATTATTTCTCATGAACACAGTATATTGCTGTAAAAAATAAATAAGCTGTGATAATACCTCGCAATAGAAACACATATTTCTGAGAATGGCAGTCCAACTGTTGGGCTTTTACGTGGTTTAATGTGGAGCTCTCGCACTCCACTCGCCTCCAAATTGTATTATTTTGTGATAAATTGGTAAATTATGCATCAAAACAATTAATTATTAACAGAGATAATATATTAAACTAATAGGGAGAAGCTCTCAGGGGACTGATGGTCATTACCACAGTCCATTTGACAGTAATTAAATCCCACACAGCTTAACTTTAGTCACATTTCCCCAGCTACAGTGCAATTTTTGATTTGTTACAAATGGGTGACTCAAGTGAGACTGTGACATCGTCTTTTATGCCATTTTGTTTATTTCTTTTATCATATTTTCGTCTATGTTTCTTTGTTATCGCAAGACTTTATCACACTTGATTCACATCACATGGACATGGCTTTATAGCTTCATTTGAAGACTTTCCCGACGGTCCATTATCGTGCAGAAATCTCTGCTTTCTATAACAATGTCATAATTCTTTCTGTCCGTCACCGCTCGGGTTGTATAATCTCACTGCAATCACTACAGAGACAGGCTTACATAAAAGCAGTGTGTATAATGTGTCAATGAGTTAAACAGTGATGTAACTCGTGGACTTGCGTCCTCTTGCCCAACCGGAATGACTCTTCACGGATACATTTTACCGGTTATAAAGCTCCTTCTAAAAGTGGAAATCATGAACAAAGCCACCAAATAACTTGGAGGAGAAAAAAAACATTTGTTATCTTCTACATTGTGGCTGACTGGAGCACTTGGGACTCGTTCGTGTTCATGTGTCTAACTAAGGTGGCTCTGCAGAAACTATTTGAATAGCAATTATGTTTTTTTACAGTCATTTTATCTTTGCATTTTGTTTCTGTATGGACTCATTGGGGCAGTATTATGGTGGGAATAACACTAATTGATGATTTAGCTTGAAGAGAAGGGCTTTGTATATTATAAAATCCTCATTTTATAAGATTAATAAAATGGGACAAGATTGCAAATTATATTTGGGAGTGAGGTAGTGGGTGGATACTCATGTGAGGATTTTGTATAATAAAGACGTGATTTTACAAAGTTTAGTGTTCTTCTTTCTAAATGAAATGATGTGTCTCTTTAAGTGGGTAATGTTTAAACCAATGACAGGCGGGGAGTGGGTGGGATCAACCTTTACGCGTCACTGGACACCGCAGAAGAAATACTCCGCCTCAATCACAAGACAAACGTAAACTGGGAAGTTAATTCCTCCTGATTGTATTCATTTAACTTCATCTTTTTCCTCAACAAAACCCAGAGACAACAATGTTGCATACAATTGTTGATCTGTCCGTTAGGGATGTGAGATTCCCGACTTCTTTGGAGCAACACGGCTCCGATGCGATGGTAAGGACGTGTGTGCAGGTGTAGTGCTGTGTGCATACTTACATTTGCACAATGCAAACTCTTCCTTGTTACTTCGTACTCTGCAGCACACCGACCCGGATTATTCTGCTGCGTATGTGGTCATCGAGACGGACTGCGGCTTGAAAGGCTTCGGCCTCACATTCACTGTGGGGAGAGGCACGGAGATTGGTAAGATTGACAATTACGCAAAGTTGCTCCATGACACCGACAAACATGTAAACCTACTGTATGTCACTAGGTACTGGTTTCAAACATGGGGGTCCCGTCCCACACTAGAGGTCACCAAAGCTTCACAGGGGGGGGGCCTTCTTCACTTTAAGGCAGGGGTCGGGAACCTTTTTTTGGCCTGGAGAGCCATAAAAGCCAAATATTTTTAAATGTATTTCCTTGAGAGCCATATATTTAATACAATTGAATGCAACTTTATGCGTGGATTTTTTTAAGCATAACAAGTCTCCGAGTACTAATAGCGGTATCAGTGTTTCATTGAACAGGTGCTCTTTTATTAAATAAACTAAACGCTTCTGTTATTTATCTCATTTATGAGCACGTTTCAGTGTTTACTGCACTGGTGTCAAACTCAAGGCAAATATCATGTCTATCTTAACTGACCTGCCGGTTTTGGTAATTTAATCAATGCATGGCACAACCACGGGAAAATACATATTCGAGGAAGTGTACACGTGGAGTGTAAATACTACTTCTAACTTCCAATAATTGTATTTGTGAAATAACAAAAAAGGTTGTACATACACAATATCCAACATGAGTCATTCTCATAGCTCTTCCAGTCACAGTAAAAACATTCACAAAATATAAAACACTATAGTGGTGAATATACTTCTTCATAATTAAATGTTGCATTTAGCTTTGTAAAAGGCTTTCCATTATCCTGACTGTACCTGAAGGCAACATTCCTTTATTCAAGTGCTTGTGTGCTAAATTGAACCGTGCATCGCCATCTTGTGGTGATGTTTATTAAACACAATACAACTGATTTAATTTGTTCAAAGATTAGTACAGTTTAAAAAAGGAAGATATGTGGTTTGGCCAGTCTTGAGCTTTCCTCCTTTTTAGAGGCTGATTTGTGTTTATTGTAACTACGCAGTGGTGTGTGCTGTGAAGGCTCTGGCTGCACTGGTTGTTGGGAAATCCTTGCAGGGGATTGTGAGCGACTTCCGTGGATTTTACCGCCTCCTGACCAGTGATGGACAGCTGAGATGGGTAAGAACAGGCACACGAGCACTGAAAAACAAAGTGTTTTGGATGCACAACATATGTGATGTTGAATTCATAAAGGGGATGTCAAAGGTCACGTTTTGAACTCTGGTGTGAACCAGTTAGGCCCAGAGAAAGGAGTGATCCAGCTGGCCACGGCTGCGGTCCTGAATGCTGTGTGGGACCTGTGGGCGAGGGCAGAGGGCAAGGTGGGGACTGTTTGATGAGCTATTATTAGAAAAACACCATTTCCTTCACAAGCGTGACACTTCCTGATTTACAGCGTTGTCATCATTTTTCCTGCAGCCGCTGTGGAAGCTGCTTACTGACATGGTGAGTCACAGGAAATGTCGATGTTTGATTTATATCCGGGATGTGACCACAAGGGAAATCTCATGTCTTACGTGTGTCACTTCAGGATCCGAGGCAGATTATCTCGTGTATTGACTTCAGATACATCACTGACGCTCTTACCGAGGAGGAGGCTCTAGGTGAGATTGGTTTATGATGTACGTTATATGTCCAGGACAGTTTGAGGACAGAAATCCCTCCTAAGTGTAGTGTAGCCAATGCAACACCCTTTATGCTACTCTTTTCTCATTCAGACATACTCATGAAAGCAAAGGAGGGCAAGCAGCTGAGAGGTGAGCATACTAAAAAGAGTCATTAATTACATGGCTGAATGGGATTTTCCACAACGAAATTGCCTCTTTAGAAACTAACAGGAGTGCTTTTAGCCTGCATAATAGCCCCCTGCACTTCACTGTTGCTCTATTAAAACACACTTCTCCTCGAGTGTTTATTACTTGTGTGCACTACTTCTCCCCCCCCCCCCCCCCCCCCCCCAGAGAAGGAAATGCTGAAAGAGGGTTATCCTGCCTACACCACCTCCTGTGCATGGCTCAACTACTCAGACCAGCGGCTGGAACAGGTCTCTGTGCTATAAAATACATGCCAGTTCTCAGGTTGGACGAATCGTCTTCCAATAACCGTAGAAATTGTGTGTTTCTGAAAGCTCTGCACAGATGCACTTAAAAGCGGTTGGACCAAATTCAAGGTGAAAGTCGGCGCTGATCTAGAGGACGACATACGCAGGTGCCGCCTTATAAGGCAAATGATTGGACCCAAAAACACTTTGGTAAGGTTGGTTAGCCTACAGCCGTTGTATTGACATTAGAACATGACGCAGTACTAAAGTGTTTCTTTAGATGATCGATGCCAACCAGAGATGGGACGTTGCCGAGGCCATCAGCTGGGTGTCCAGCCTGGCTGAGTTCAAGCCTCTTTGGATCGAGGAGCCCACGTCTCCGGATGACATCCTGGGTCACGCTGCTATCTCCAAGGTGAGAAAGTAGCTTGATTCTTTCATCTTGCTTACATATTGGTGTGTTGAAGACACAGACTATGAGACAATGGGCCCCTAAGCACAGACGCGTAAAAGGCCCAACACGCCTTCAACATAGGAGTAACTCTGATGGTCATTGTGTCTCTCTTTATGGTATTTCTTGTCGCTTCATGGCCATTTTGCATCTCTATGTGGTTGTTTTGCATCTATTTGTAGTACAAATGGTTTGTGTCTGTTGATGGTCGTTCTGCGGCTCTTTGTAGATGTTTTGTGTCCTGTAGGCCCGTTCAGTAATCCATCCAGGATTGAAGACCAATAAAATATGTTTGACTTTGTTGCTGCAGGCTCTGGCTCCACTGGGGATTGGAGTGGCATCAGGAGAGCAGGTCAGAGCTTGTCTTTGTTCCAGCATACATACATACCACTGGCTGATGAATTGATCGTTTCTAGCTGGGTTACTGTTTCCTCTCCAGTGTCACAACAGGGTGATGTTTAAGCAGTTCCTCCAGGCCTCTGCTCTGCAGTTTGTCCAGATAGACAGCTGTCGGCTCGGCAGTGTCAACGAGAACCTGGCTGTGCTGCTGATGGCCCACAAGTTCCAGGGTAAAACTCAAGGCATGACATCAATCACATGTGGAGGGCTAACATAAAGCTTGATTTTTTTTTTATGGAGCCCCAAAGGCGACAAAAGGGAGTAAAGGGTTATTAGACGAGTCAAAAATATAACTTGTTTTACCAACTGATTGGAGGTCAAAGGTCACTTTTGAACTAAAACCGGTTCTAATTGAGTTTAAGTTCAGGGCTCCATAATGGCTGTAATACACATACTGCTACGTTTGTCCCTCAGTGCCCGTCTGTCCTCACGCCGGAGGAGTCGGTCTCTGTGAACTCGTCCAGCATCTGATTCTGTTCGACTACATCTGTGTGTCTGGAAGTCTCAGCAACCGGTAAGAGCAGGATTTGTTTTTGTCATTTCGAGCTCTTGACTGAAACTGTTATTTCCCCCCCCAGAATGTGTGAATATGTGGACCACCTGCACGAACACTTCACCAGTCCCGTGGTGATTCATGACGCCCACTACATGCCTCCTAAGGTAAAATGGACAAATGCAAACTATCATTTACTAAATTAATCTAGTGTCAAAATACTAATACTCAATATGCAGAATGGCCCATTTCAGATTGTTTATTATCCTATTAAATTATAATTCTGGATACTTTAATCATCACATTACTTTAGTATTGCAGCTGGTAAAGGTTATTTCAATCAATAAAGTTTTAAACTGAACTGATAGTGTCATTTGTTTGAGCACTGTGCTGCTTGTTCTCAGGATCCAGGCTACTCTTGTGAGATGCTGGAATCATCGGTGCAGCGACACCAGTACCCTGAAGGAGATGTGTGGAAGCAGAATACAAAGAAATGAAGACTTTATCTGAAACATTTAACCTCCGGCTCTTTTTAGACCTATAAATAGTTTTGAGTCAAGTGGAGTGAGAAATGGAACTAATAAACTGTAGACGTAGACGTGTAGCACACTGTAATGTTAAACTCCCCCTGTTGGGTCATTAACAATACTGTTCAAATCCAGCTGACACAAGTTAAAATTCTTTATTTACAAATGACATAATACAATTTATTTTTACACTTATTAAAATCAGAGAAAACACTTTTATGTAAGAACTTAATGTGGTTCACCGAATGTGAAATAAATGATTTGTAAGATAAATGACACCGACTTTGATAATACATTGAACACGCACATATTTATCCCTCGTCACCATTAAATTGGTATTTTTACACAGCCATCTGCATCTTAATGGCGGGATGAGGGTTGTAGTCGCAGATCTCAAAGTCCTCAGCACGGAAATCATCGATGCTCTCCACTTTTCTCAGGATCTTCAGCTTGGGGAACGGGCGGGTCTCCCTCTGAAGCTGCAAATGTAGACGGATGTGTGAGTTTGAAATCAAGCAGCGAGCAGAGACAGAAAGCCGTCTTCAACTAACCCAGTGGTCCCCAACCATTTCCACAACCAGGTTGGAGACCGCTGAACTAACCCACCTGTACTTTGAGAGGTTCGATGTGGTTGACGTAGACGTGAGCGTCTCCCAGTGTGTGCACAAAGTCGCCGGGCTGAAGAGGGTAAAAAAAACAACGTGAGGTGAGCGCACAATAATACGCCAAATATGAGTTTTGACAAAAGCACATTGCTCTTACCTTGAGTCCTGTGATGTGTGCGATCATGTAGGTAAGAAGTGCGTAGCTGGCGATATTGAAAGGCACCCCGAGGCCCATATCACCTGAGCGCTGGTACAGCTGACACGACAGCTCACCATCACACACGTAGAACTGACACAGGGCGTGGCAGGGGGGCAGAGCCATGAGGGGCATGTCTGCAGCCACATATGAGAAGACGACATTTAATATGATAGAGCGTCGGATTTTAAACGAGTCGCTAGAGCAGTTTAGGATTACTGATTTTAAATGTTGCACCTTTGGGGTTCCAAGCACACATGATGATCCGTCTGTCCTCTGGATTCGTGTTGATGGTGTTAATGACCTTCTGCAGCTGGTCAATACCTTGTCCTGTGTAATCTGTTGAAGGCAATTATATTAAGGATCATTTAAGATCTGAGGCCCGTGTGTGTGTGTGTGTGTGTGTGTGTGTGTGTGTGTGTGTGATATGAACACGTGATCTGTGTCGCTGCACAGTAAACTGGGTGTTACTGCTGTACCTGAATGCATGTTTGTGTACTCTGCACCAAAGTGCCTCCACTGGAAGCCATACACAGGTCCGAGGTCGCCTTCCTCTCTCTCTGTGAACCCAAGGTTGTCCAGGAAGGCCCGGGAGCCGTTGGCTTCCCAAATCTTCACCCCTTTCTCCGAAAGCTCCTTGGCATTTGTTGACCCCTGTGACCACACAAAAAGATATCAGAGCCCAATTCAGTGCTTTTTGATCAAAATAATAAGAAAACTCAGACAGTAATTCTCTTTTTCTTAATTTTATTGTTTAGTTGCCCAGATTTTGAGATATAAAACTCAGATTTCTACATCTGATGTAATGGTCATGTTACTGTTTTTAAATGTATTTTCCCCACAGGTCAAAACCGGAGCAATCAAGCCCAAAACTATCTGCATGGCTATATACCACTAGAGGGAAGTAAGAAAATATTTTGTTGTTTTATTTTTGGATGAATTGAAAAAAATCATCCTCACCTTAATAAACCACAGCAGTTCTTCAAGGATCCCTCTCCAAAACACTCTCTTAGTCGTCAGCAGGGGAAACTGATCTACAATTAAACAGCAACGGGTTATTTGACATTACTGAATACATAATTACAGCCATTTGTGTCTAGTGGTGGAAAATAACAGTATATTTTATATAGACAGTTGTTGGATTTCTGAAGCAAACACTATATTGACATCTGGGGGTTTAAAAAATAAATTGTTTCATCCCATAAATGTGGTTATTAAAAATATGACAGTTATGTATGGGAGAGGTCTACAGTGCGCCCTGGTGGACAAACGAAGTACTGCACTAGAAACATTTTTGGCATTTCTGTACCATTTATATCCGGGATAAGATCATTTCAGCGCAACTTATCAGTCAGTTTCTTGTACTGTACATTTATGCACTCATTTAATTACTTTACTTTTTATTTCAAACTGTTACTACACTAAAAGTTGCCTTGCAGACTTTGGATTTTACACATTAAACATTCATAAAAGATGCACTTTTGATTTATTAAACTAATGTAAATGTCATTATCCAAAAGTATATATGATGCTCTAAAAAAGGGCATGATTCACTTTTGATTCTTTGAGTTTATTTTGCAGATATTTTACGTTTTGAATGCACTCTTATTTAGTAAGTAGTAGTTTTTATATTGTGGGAATACTTTTACTTATAAGGCCCTGCACACTTCCTCCAACACTATTTGTTAGCAGTATTTACATTTACAGTAAATACATTAAATACCTTAACATAAAGTGCAACAAACCTCGCAGACTGTATCTGGTCTGAGCACCGAACACAGAGATGACTCCTGTCCCGGTTCGGTCTCCCCTCCTGCGGCCGTGCTGCATGATGTACTGGATCTGATCCAGATACCCGCGTTCATCACAGAACAGTCCGAAGTTCTTCTTCTTCTCTTCAGCTGCCATCAGCTGGGTCTGCTCCTTCGGTCCACAACTACCTGCTGTGTGTATTTCTGAGGTGGCGGGCATTGTTTTGGATAATAGGAGGATTTTGCAGCGGAGTGTTGTTCGAGCGTCTCCACAGGTTGAATTTTCCCGCGTTATTTCGACAACTCTCGCAGTTGAGGGCTGCTTCCGTTTAGATTCAAAGCTCGCGAGAGTTCTGAAAAGCGCCTGTGATTTTTTTTCTTTCGGTTGTTTTTACTTTATTGAACCACAACAACAGTGCTTTCTTTAAGACGAACAGAAGTAAATCAGAAAATAATAATACAAATTATAGTAATAAATAAATAAATATACATAAAGTAAAACTAAAAATAGTCAAATGTGGGGTAAGGGACAACTGAAAAGGAAAAACATTTTAAATTAACTTTTATTAGTTATATTAACCAAAGATCAGCTACTTGTCCTTTGGTTCAAGCATCACATTATATAATAAGAATAAATTATATTGCAATACAGTACAATTCATTTATTGATTAACACAATTAATAATAATAATAATAAGAAGAAGAAATATAGAATAATAACATCAAAATGAACTGAACTTGGTATGATTTAGTGATTTAAAAAAAAAAGCCTCAATCACCTGCTTCAAACACAGGTGGTGATCAATAAAATCAATATTTGTGTGAATAAAGTTTAGCAAGCAGAATCATTTTGTTTACCAGATTTTAAACCTCTTTGTCCTGCAAAATGATTATATCTCTATTTCAAAGTCAACGACCATAAATAGGCTACAGATTGTTTCAAAAACTAAAACTGTTTGATTGAAATATCAGCTTTATAAAATATGCAACTCTGACAATCAAAATAATGGTTTAAGAAGTCATTACATGAACATGCTCTGGATGACACAATTCTATAGCAGAAACGTCTAAAACCCTAACAATACCAGGTGTGCGTGTAAAGGTGCATTTCAAGTTTTACAAAGTCCATCTTAATTGTTGAAGAGCTGGACTCTTTATTCAGCATCTGATGGTAATGTGTGAATGCTGTTATATCCACAGTACTCAATTCAAATGTAGAAAAAACAAACATAAAACTGTTTTTTAACTGATGTAGGTATACAGAAGGTCGATTAGATCAAAGCAAGCAAGTCGGTTTACTTCAATATTCCCTTTACCATTTGCATTGGGGAGAATAAGATTACGTTTGAAGAAACCATAAGGATTTGTCACAGTGTAAAGCTGGCGGGTTCCAAATGATCACATTGAATTTTTGCTCAAATTCAATTTGGAGCTCTGCCAGCTGATACTGGGAGCCAAATAATTCACTTAGCCACAACACCGCTGGGATCGATACCTCGTATCTGCTGTTTATAGAGTATCAGAGCCTCCTGAGCTACATATTGGATGAAAGCAGAGTCATCCACCGCCAGCTCTGCTGGAACTGAGACGGTTATCGGGGCAGAGTCCAGTATTGTTACCACCACGCTGCTGTCAGCTTTAGGTCTAATGCTCTTCGTGTGTAGCTGTGGATTCACCTAAAAAAATAAGATTGAGTGAAACATCAGTGATACAACAAATCATTTCACCTGCATCAACTTAAATAATTAAATTAAAATAACAAGATTACTTCAAATGCTGTTAAAAAACAAGTATTAAAATGCATTTGGCGTAATATTCCAAATCAAAGTCTTACAAATCCAACATTTCTACAAACGTACTGTGATCACACAGAAGGTGTTGTGTGGGCCCGCTGTGCTGTTGGACAGCTGGCTGACCCAGCCGTACTTGTCCTCCATGTTGCTGAGCCATGTCTGTGTGTCCGCCGTGTGTCTCTGGACCAGCTGCAGCCTGTCGTCGTGCTGCTGTTGGGAGGCGTTGAGCAGCATGTACATCTCCTCCATCTCAAAATGTAACTTCTGTACGCTGGGACACTCTGTAAGTACAAATGATCACATATAGAGAAGCAAAGTCAACTATATATGTAGACTCTTTACAGTAAAAGTCAACTGTTTCCAACATGGGACTCCCAGATTACTGTCTCAGTACAGTCTTTTCTATTGCCATCAGTTATATTCAAATTGAGTCATTTCCCAGCTATTTTAATCTAAATAATTGTGAAATGATTAGTCGATTCATTCATTAATCAACAATTTTGATAATGGACAAACTGCTTTAAGTCATCAAGCAAAAATGCCAAACATATTCTGGTTTCTGCTTCTTAAATGTGAGAATTAAACTAAATATAAAACAAGCAAACATGCGTAATAATAAGCCTGTCCTGCTAAATGTTTCCACTCATGGTGCCTGTTATACCCTTTCAGTTTAAAGACTAGATTAAGACTTCAAAGTAAACACTGTAATGTATGAAATACAATTTTTAATTGTCCTTTTCGGTAAAAAAAAAAAAAAAAGAAGCTTAATATTTGGGCCCAATTTTGCATTTAACGTCCAAATAGGAACATTTGTGCACATCTGTACTACTGTACATGCATATATAGATAACCAATAGTGCTCACTGATAAAAGTATAATATACGTTTTAAACCAGTTACCTTTTAACAGATAATCTTCACATGTCTCGCACAAACTTTGGAGGTGCCAGCACTCTGATGCTTGTCTGCGGAGTCGCTTGCACAGATATCTTCCATGGGACGTTCCCAAAGCAGAAAGGGATCCGTCATCTTTGTAGATAAACATACAGTGTAAATGGATATCATAATGTGATACATATATATATATATATATATACACACAAATGTACTAGATACCTGTGCTCGGTTGCTCAAAGTACACCTCGGACTCTTGTATCTCCTCAAATACATTCGCCACCGTGGAGCTGAATTCTTCCAGCACGTTCCTCCCGAAGTCAGACACGGAGCCAAGGATGTGATCCAGACCCAGCGTCCTGAAGAAGCCAGCGCTGGAGCCGCCCTGCATGGTCGACAGCCGGCTGGGTCGCACCTCAGTGGTGAAGGCCGCGAGGAAGGAATGCCCGAACACCTGTTGCTTCCTTTTCACCAGTATGATGCTCTGGTTGTACAGGAGGCTGATGGTTGACAGCAGCTGGCTGAAGGAGGAATCGGCCTGAAGAAGCTCCAGATTTGCTCCATCTTCTATCTCAGGTGAGTTGGTGCGACCCACGTTCTCCTCGTCTTGATTGTAAACGTGCTCTGTGTCGTCCAGCTGGGCGGCCATTTTCCTGAAAAACTCCTCCACCTGCAGAGAGGGATTCATAGATGAAGCATCGAGCCTGCTACAAACCAGTCTTGACTCTGAACATGTCAGAGGTCTGTTATAAAAAGGAATGTGCTGAGGTCAAACCTTGAATGAGAAAGAGTCGAAGCCACGGCGACACGTCGAGGTATAAAAGGCCTTACACGTATCTTCAAGACAAGGTCGACATTCCTCAAAGGAAGACTTGGTTAAATCTTGACATTGTTGCTTTGCCTCTTCTAGTTTCTGCTCCGTCTCCCAGACCAGCTGCATCGCCCCCTGAAGGAACCCCGAAACAGAAAGTCCTGTCACAGATACATTACCTCTTAATAAGCCAGAGAGGATAAGATGTGGTTTGGGGCCTTCGCACAAAGCCTTTTATTTTTGAACTGTCATTTAAAACAAAATAAAATGGATGTACAGACAGTTCATTTATCCTGTCTGCAGTAAAACTACACCCCAACTCCCTAAACTAGCCCCAAATTCATTATCCACTGTCTGCTTTGAGGTTTCTTTGTGTGGCTTTGCCTTTTATGAGGCCGGAAATATTTCATGGGCTTCAGAATAGCGCACAAAGACTGGCATGTTACTGCTCAACTACAATGTTCTGTGGGAAGTCATTGTGTTTGAAAACAGCCTGACTTCATGGGGCTTTGAGAGTGGCAGATCGTACCTTCTTCTTGTCACTGCTGTGTCTCAGGGCGTCCATGAGATGTCTGTGCTCTTCCTCTTTCTTCTCCATGGTTTCCTTGACCCGCTTCACCCCGAGTAACGCTCGCTTTATCTCCTCATCAACACACTGCTCTCCTGCTACAGACAGCTCTACACACACACACACACACAGACCAATGAAACATTCTGTGTTCAAAGAATGTTAGTAAGAAAAGGTACATCTGAGTGTTTTCTATAGATGAAGGCCTCACTTTTCAGCGTGTCCTCGCTCAGTGGAGGAGAGTCCGCCGCACAGAGCAGGACGTCAGCGACGCAAAGAATTTGCACGAGCAGCCTCCTCATCCTGTCTTGTGACAGAATGCAAAACAAACTCATTATTCTGCTACGGAGAACCACACAACGCCAGATCTAAAGACTACTCATGGAACATGTCATGTTCCTGCCACAAGGTGGTGCCATTTCTTATTTTAGAGGCCATTTACAAATGACTACAACATAAAGGGCAACTAATTATCCCAATGTGCATTCATTAGCATGGATTATCACATCAGTGTGAAGCCAAATAAACATGATTACTCAAAGAGATCTCCATTAACTAAAGCTACTGCTGTCAACGGATCTAATCACATTTACCTGACAAGGATAATAACCAGAATACACTGCAATTTAATTATTTATTATAGATGACAAAGCTCCAAATGCAATTTAATCAAGTACTCTTGTTCCAGCACCTCTAAAGGTGGACTGTGGACACTAAGCAACAGTGTGCAACAAAATAACATTTTAAAAAACACGGAAGAAGTAGAAACTGGGCCCTGAACCTGCCATCATAAATACTAAATCAGACCAGTCACAATGGAAAATTATAACTGTATTTGATGCTACCAAGTATCCTATATGCAAAATGAATTGCAAAAGCATTTACCTTGACAGTTATAACAACATCAGACTCCAGAAGAGAAAGTAGCAGGTTGTTCTGTCGGAGAGATGAGAGTGAGGTGCCTGCTCTCTCAAAGGATTGTTCTATTTTTATGGATCTACTCACCAGCACAGATCCTATTAGTGTGTCTGCATTATTAAGCCTTATGCGCACAGCACAGCCACCACAGATCAGTGTATAGTACGGACACTTTAAGGCAGGGTAGACGCTACATGCTCAGTTGTTTGCAGGTCTATCTCACTTAATTGTCTCCCAACGTAACATTCAGTTCAAACTTTCTACTCTAATGTCCATCAGACTGACGGGGCCTGAGCTTCCTGCGGAGACCTGGCACACACCGGCATGGTTTTGGCTTAGCTCTGTATTCTAGGCCAGAAGAGGTTCAGAAGGACCACATGTGCAAATATGTATGCTAATACAAAAACATTAAAGAAGGAACTAGTGTAACTTTGAACTTTAACTACAAATCATACTGTACATTTAAATTCTGGAGCATCCATCATACTGTGTCAGCACTTTCAGGCCTCTCGCACCAGCGAACTCTCTCCCGCTGCTTACGAGACAATCTGAGTTCTTATCATGATATCTAAACATGGCAGCAGCAGCAGCAGCAGCAGCAGCGTGGTAAATGTGGAATTCCTGTGTGCTTTTCTCGGGTCTCTGTTAATCTGAGCCCACTGCTAAAAAGCCTTGACCCAGCAAATGAGGTCCCAACCCCTGAATGAGGACCAGCAGGAGTGGGGCTGTAAGATACCTGAACCTCAGCTGCTTTTTATCAGCCCGCCATGCACAGTCCCTATCTGGGCCCTAATACCAGCCTGCTGCTCCAATTATAGACGACAGTAAAATAACAGTTTTGAAGCCTTTAGGAAAACAAGTAATTAGTCACTTTATCATCTCAGGCTGGTCTGGAATCTAAGATGTGGAGGACTGGGTCAAACTCCAGCTATTAGCACTGAGCCTGGGTTTGAAGGCTGTGTTATCCAAAGAAAGAAGAAAAACAGATCTGAGTTTGATGTTTTTTGTTAAAGCTCAGAGGATTTTATAGCTGGGACAGTTGGTGTTATCTGTATCTTTTTCCAGTAAATCAATTAGTTTGAACTGAGCGAGATTAACATCAGGGTCAGTGCAATGCAGCCCAGTGACACTAACCTGCACTGTGTAGACGTGAGTCTGTTTTAGATGTCTGATGCAGCTGTTTTCAGCCTTTGATCAGTGATCTGCATCTGCAGGCCGGAGAGATTATGGACACAGGAAACTGTTGAAATGTTCACTGCACCTGGAGGAGTCAAAGGGGAAATGGCCGCCGGTGAACCATACAGTCTAATTTTGATGGATTGTGGTCAGTATTGGCTGACGTTGGGACTATTTTATGCAACAGAAAGAAATCTACATCATCTTATGAAAACGTTAGGAAGGATATTATGTATCATAGCAAAGCAAAGCAAATGGATCTTGTTTCCAAGGAAGAGAATAGTACTATAAAGCACACGGTAAAACTATTAAGCCCTGTACACATGATATAGCACTAAAATGCAAAAATCTGCATCTTTATCAGGTGATTTCCGTCTATAATGAAGTCCAGGAAATGTTGTTTTCATTAAACACATTAGAAAACTTGTTTGTACTAGACCAGGTTGAACTAATATAACTGTGCAATTTACTTTCTTTTTTTTGTCTTGTTTTATGGAAAATATATCAATCTTAGCAGTATTACAGGAATATGGGGTTATTGTGATAAATCAGTTGATAAAATACCCCAAACCACATGGGAAACATATTATTGAGAACCACATAGAGGCCAAACAGCCCTAAAGGAATATCATATGAGTTTGAAAGTGATTTTTCATCCACAAAGGAAATGAGATGTGAATATGTAAAAACACAGGAACTGCACTGAAGTTTTCGGTGTCGCTCTACCTCCCCAAACCTTTGAAATTATCTTTAATGGGTACCAGATTTTCACCCTGGGACGCGATTGCCATCAACCCCCAGTAACTTGATCTCATCTCCGGCTGGATTACTGGAGCGCCGCACGACGTCCAGGGGTCTGTCCGCACCTCCTACAGGGGGAGACTCAGCAGGAGAGGACGGGACAGTCACTGGTATGACTTCAAACACCTTAACGGGACAGTGGTTGTGTGTCCAGATGAAACTGGTGACGATGTAAAGTTACAAAGAGAAAGTTAGAGAGAAAGTTATGGAAAACCGGAAGTTAAGCACATTAGCCTCCAAAATAAGAGTTTGGTAGGTTGGCCTTTGTTTTGGGCGGCAGACATGTCTTTAATTGTTGGGTTTTAGGGATGAATATGAGCAGATAAAGCTAAAGTAGCGATGTTTTTCTATAAATGTGCATTACTAGACCTTTTAATAGAGTCTCTTTTGGGCGCTGGGATAACTTTAACAGTTCTCCTGGCTACAAAGTCGTTTTTCTTTTTAATTATTTACGTTTTTTTAAACAAACGTAACATAACGTGTTTAATATTGAGCTTTACTGTTACGTGAATTGTATAACATTTGACACTAGCTTTCCAATCTTTATGCTAAACTAAGCTAACAGGCTGCTGGCCATAGCAAGCTAGCGCATTAGCATTGCATCCACAGACATAGCCTAAAGGCTAAATATTTAAATTGAGAATACATGATTAGGTTGAAAAAGTAACTTTATTTTCATACCAAAGTGATTCTTCTTAAAATATACTGTGCTTGTATCTACAGTGTTACGCAACAAAAACGATTTTATTCTGAAAGCAACACCGGAAGTGCAGCTTGCTTTCCTGTGTAACTTAACACTCGTAGTAAGAGACAGCACGTCTTCCCCCTTCAGGCTCCGGGAACATCACATCACTCCTGCAAAAACTCCTCGGAAACTAAGCGAGCAAGAGAACTGAGACGATGGGATTTTAAACTGGAGACTCGACATTAGGACATACTTATAATTTTAGCATCTCTTTTATTAGTGTGTGTCGTCCTCCGTGGAGCAACTTTACACCTTTGCACTGGATGCTGAGACGCTCAGAAATTGACAGGGGTCCTCATCTCTTCTACAGTCCTCAACGAGTTATACAACGCCATGAAAGGTAAGTCTCCTTTAGGTGTAGCTGATACTTAAAGTGTGTTTTCCAAACACACAGATTATTCTCTTCACAGATTTCTGTGCGTATTTCTTTATGGTGCGCGCTCCACATCTGGATGACATTACGGTATTGCGGTGCAGAAGTTGTGAAATACTTGGCAGTTTCGTTTTTTCTTCCAACACTTAGTTACATCCTATTGTAGGATATAACAAACCAATTCATGTTTGCACAATTAGACTGCGTATCCGGTAAAGGATTTTCTTTAACTTGTTGAATTTGTGTTATTTGTGTTTCCAATAATCCTTAACATGGAAAAGAAAGTTCCTGCATGACTGATGACCAGTGAACACCACTTGTTGTGCATGTGGTGTTCAGACTTGATTAACAGCTTTATTTGTGCTTATGCTCCAACCAGTAGCCACTTAAAGCAACATCGTGTATTTGTCTACGGTAATAACTTATTATTTTTCCAGGAGAAACTTAAGTGAAATAGCACTTTAACTCCCTCTGACCCCCACCAACAAACACACACTCAGCTCATCCCTCCCTGTCTCCCCTGTCTCCCCCGCTCAGTCCCATCTGTTTACCATTACCAGTGATGTTCTCTCTGCCCTGCTCCAATCCTCAGTGTAGTGCAGCAGAGTGTAATTAGGGTAACTGTCAACAACCCAGAGAAACCGCAGCCTGTGGCTTTTACAGTTCTCTGGACCTCCTATCTTCACACACACACACACACACACACACACACACACACACACACACACACATGCAGACTACAGATGTAACTCCACTATCTCCAACCTAATGCCTTGTTGGCTGCCTTCACTCTGGCAAACAGAGATCATTGTACTCAAGGATAACATTATGAATTATTGGCTCTGTGCAGCTTCCCTGTAGCGTTTCTTTCTGTTTTATTTAGTTTGTAGAGACCTACCAATTGCTTTAAACCCAATGTATGTAACCCCAGTAGCGTGCATATGACCTACTTGTGTTATGTTTTCTGATTATGTCTCACAGACGACTTTGCAGACGAGGAGGAAGTACAGTCTTTTGGATACAAGAGGTTCGGTGAGTAAAAAAAGTATTTTTTTCTTAAGGTGATAAAGCGAAATGTTGTGATTTAAACCATAAAAGTGTTTGGGCTTTGTTCTTTCCTCTTTCCTGCTGTTATTTCCCTTGAATCACCCTGATATTTATTGGAATGTCGGTCTAATTGAATCTTCTAGTTAACCCAAAAGACACATTTTTCACTTCATTACAGGACAGCAGGCTGCCAGAGCCTCATCTGTCCTGATATTTAGCTCGGGTGCTAATGGTTCTGCAGGGTTTGGGTAAAACATAAATGTGGCTGACAGTCTGTGAGGTCCACCTCACCACAGGCCCAACGACCGCTGACAGAGTTCACCGGATCAAGAAGTTCCAGAAACTCTTTTCTCTCTTTCATCCACTTAAATTGAGTCCCTTAAATGCGTTGACTCACACAAACATGCCGCAGGACCTCAAAAATGTGGAGTTACTCAAACTGAAATTGTAGTCAACATACAGTAAATCTCTCTGTTGTGGTGCAGACAGAGTTCACATGCATTCCGCTTGTGTGCAAGTGTAAGACGTGCACCATGTAGGCTTTGTAACTTAAAGCCCACTTAAAATCTGCATCTTTGGCTTGTTGTTTCTTCAATGGCATTTTTATTTCATAAATGCACATTTGTTTCTCGTACATGCTGCGTTAATGATCTTTAATCACAAATACTTCTATGCAGATTATCAGCTGGTTTCATTAATCCTCTAGTTGCTGCTGGTTTTTTTTTTTTTTAAGGCATATGTTTGCCATTAAGTGCATGCATTCATGCTTTTGGATAAAGAAGAAAAAAACTGGCAGCAAAGGGCAAACGCTGTGTCACACACACACTCAAACACATCATTAGTACTTTCCTTGGAGATGGAGCGCGTGCTCCATCACTGTTCTGTTGATTCAACATTGATTTGGGACGAGGAGCCTCTGTGTCTCTGTATTCAGGGTGTTGCTGCAGTATGAGTCAGTCGCACACAGTTCGGCCGAGGTCCGTGAGAGTGGATGTGAGACAGCGGCGTACAGCACCAGCTGAGAGGAATTCAAACTGTGTTAAAACACAATCTCTTTTATCCGAGTCACCCGAGTAGAAGCATCCTGTTTGTCTTTCTGTGTGAGCGCGTGCGAGTCCCGCTCATGGATTAGATTAGAGAGCTGCAGGGCGGGGAGCCAAATCACACTCGCTTTTAACTTTATTCAATTGAACTCTTGACGTTCGGAAGAGTGCGCAGAGAGAACTGCTGAACTCTGAGCCGACTGCTGTTGGCCTTCTCAGGGACACGACAGCTGTTTGGAGGGGCCGGCTCCGAGGGGCCGCCTCAACACTCCAGAGGCTTTTTCGTGCATAGAGCTGCAACCACCACAAACCCTCATTCTTCCACTATTAACACTGTAATCTCAGTACTCAGGGGGAAACAAGCAGCTTTAATTCATTGCATTCTCCCAGGAGGCTGATAGTGTTTGACTTGTTGTGATGTTTCAAAGCTGTGACTGTTGTTAAATCTGTGTCTGGTTTATAAAGCCACCACTGAGAACTCTCAATCGTGCAGGTTTTAAGAAGTGAGGGGTAAGAAAGGGCTTCTGTATACATACACATTTCACAGACTTTGCTATTACTGCTGACCATTTACTAAAGCGCTAAAGAATGTGAATCTTCCTTTCAGCAAGGAGGATGATAAGGTGTGTGTGCTTTACATTTTCTTCATGAAAATGTATAAAGAAAGATAAAGGAGCAGTGAAATGCCTCGAGGTCTCTTGGTTGGCTTCATCTGCCAAGAGAGTTGGAATCTCAGTTTCGTAAGACAATGCTGTAATGCAGTTGTAATAAAATCTGACACAGCTTCACACAATTCATCCACACCAACAAACGCTGACTTGCTTCCAGCTGCTCTGCATTAAAAAGTACGATGTGTAACAGTAACACACGTGTAAGAGTCACACTTAGTAACCATGTTGTTGAAATGTCTTTAAAAAGTACCTTTGGGGTTCTTTGTACGTTGGCTCACGTGGAAGTAACAAGTCAGCTTTCCGAAGATCAGAGAGAGAGACACACACACACACACACACACACACACACACACACACACACACACACACACACACACACACATTTTAAGCACACTAAACTGTTTCTGATATTCTATCTTACATAAGCGTTATCTAGAAGACATGCATACATCATGTATATTTACACAGACACACATTTTTCTACTTGTTTGTATTCAAATGGAAACGCACAACACACTCTCTCTCTCACACACACACACACACACACACACACACACACACACACCAGTACATTCACTGAGTGAATTCATCTGGTAATCCCATCTCTTTCCGTGCCAAGTTTTAGGCAGGCTGGAATTGCTTCCACAGTGCTCAAGCTTTAAACATATTTATTTTTCAGCGGGGGGTTGACATAAGAAGGCCATCAGAATAAAATAGAAATCTACCTGAGCATTGGCTGAACTCTTTAGAGCTGGTATAATCATCGGACATTGGCAGTCAGCGGTCGCCCCTTGGCCTAACTCAAACCAGGAAGCCTTCAGTTACAAAAACCTTGTAAATATAAAGTTTGGGTCACGTCTTTGTTAAAGAATAAAAATAACAATTGGCAATATAGACTCACAGATGCACCTGTTCAACTCAATGCATTTAGGCAGGTAGACATGATCTGGCCAAGCCTCAGACCAGGAAGAAAGGTGATTTAAGTGATTTTGAACGTGGCATGGTAGTTGGTTTGAGTACTTCAGAAACTGCTGATCTACTCGGGTTTTTAAGCATAACCATCTCTAGGGTTCACAGAGAGGGTAGTTGTTGATGATGGTAGAGGCATGGATCAATCCTGCCCTGTATCAACGGTTCAGGGTGGTTATGTGGAGTAATGCTGTGGGGGATGTTTTCTTGGCACACTTTGGGCCCTTTGGTACCAATTGAGCATCGTTTAAACGCACAGCCTTCCTGAGTATTGTTGTTTTTCATAATTCAGTGAGTTACATGTGACACCATATTTCATTTAAAATGCATTCACCACCATCCTGCAATCGACGCCATGTCCTGCGTCGCTGAAGGGTATTGCTGTATTGATTTTGAGTGGAGGCTTGCAGGTCTGCAGGTAGGAGTCAGGGCCAGGCCTGAGATAATGGAGGCTTGATGACTAAATGCAGCAGGTCCTCCTGGGATTTGCACTGTTGTCTGGAGGGGGGTCTTTCTCCCTCCGCTGCTTTGTCTCCTGTTCCCACACATGTGGGTTAGGAGAGGCCGGGCTCAGGAGGTTTGTGGCCGGCGTGGAACCCAGAGTGCACTAATCTATTTCCTGCACTTGTTATGGTTTCTCCAGCGAGGCCCTGAACATTCCTGGAGCCGAGCGTGGCGTTTGGGTGTCTTTGCCTGGAACCAGCTGTGTCAGCACAGCCGGGGCTCGGTTCGGTCCGGTGGGTTTCTCTGGCAAAGAGCGTCCCCCTGGTTTCACAACCAGCTGTAGTCCTAATGACATTTCACTTGCCACCTCATCCATCTTGGTTAACATGGATTCAAACATGGTTATGTTAACAATACTAGCCAGCGTTTGTCAGACCCTGACACAGTTAATATATACTGTCATGTAATACTTTCCAGTGTGTTCTTCAGAAAGTCTGAGGAGGATTCTTTGTGCACTTTGCTGTGGTTTCTTGGCCTTTCATTTTGTACAGAGTGGTGTTGTGGTATTCTGAAACTCTGGTATTCTTAGTTCTTTCTTAAAATTGCTGCATGATCACTTTAATGTTATGGTAAAGCCTATAAAGCCTTCTTCACTGTCTGCCATTCCACTGTCACAATGTTCCTTTGGCCTTCAGACTTCACAGTCGGCAAGCTTTCACAAACATTTATTTTCTGTGTGAGCAAAAGAACATTTAATAATGGACTTATATTTATCAGATGGACCCAAACACAAATTAATGATTATTTTTGCTCTTTGTATGCTAGATGGCAGCGACTGTTTGCTTTACATGTTACCGTATTGACTTAAACCAATCGGGTTCAGGCAGGGAACGAACGCTCCAGTTGAAAGAAGCTCCAGATGCAGACATACTTGACCTGAATCTGCAGCGGGTTAAACACCTGCTGTAGAGAGCGGACGATGGCAAAACACTTACTGAAGTCACCTGCTAAAGATGGGGCGGACCTGCAATACAACAAAGGGTTTCTCTTGGCCTAGTGATGCAATCAGGTGCTATTTATTTTTACTGATTTCAAGTCATTTCAAGACCATAAATTCATTTTAAAGCATATTCAGGAACACATGTTTCATTCTTTATACATGTTTTCCTTCTGTCAATGGTGTCATGCCTCTTCAACACCTGTTCTTGATTATGTGTGGTTTACTGGCCCACACCTGGTGCTTGTTGAGTATCAGTATAAACCTTATTGGGCCTTTGTTTGGCTCTGATGATGACCCTGGAGAGTCCAAATGTTTGCTGCACTTCAACTTTACGCTTGAACAATAATTTAAAAAAGAAATCTTCCCTTCATTTCATGTTATCTGGTGTTTCTCAATTGTGGTTTTGATCATATGCACTATTTTAAATCAGCCTGGGCACTTGGCATTTCTTTTGATTGCCTCGAAATCCTTCATACCGTCACGGTTTTGAAGTATCTAAAAACACCTCAAAGCACTTTAGAGAAAAATAGAAAAAGTGGTGAATTAAGTGTGCGTGCTTGTGTGAGTGAGAGAAAGAAAAATGTGAGCAGACAATTTATATTTCCCAAGGAGACACCCAGAAACAAGTATGTGATTTAAAATAATAAAGTCAGATGTCAGCCAGTGGCTTACAGAAACCACCTCCATGTCTCTCAGTTTCACATGTCAGGCTTAAGTCTTATTTGCTTTGTGCAGGGAGAAGAAAGTCCACCAAGAGATTCTTTTGGAGCGGGCTGTTAAAACTGAAGCCTCTGGGTGTAAACAAAAACAAGATGATGTACGGACCAGGGATGAGGGATTTCCTCATATCTGGTTTTGGGAGAATCTTACACCGGCGGACAGACGGGAGGGGAGATAACACCGAGATGTTGAATGAGCTAGAAGAGCAGGGGTCGCTGGGCGAGAGGGTACTTTATCCCAGGAGATTGAGAAGGGGAGTGTGAAGGAAGTGGGAGAAGGTGGAGGACACGCAGCCGGTTGTGGATGGATGAGTTTGGAGGCGCATGAGAGGAGCTCTTTGTGAGGAGATAAGGGTTTGTGAGGGTGTGTGTGATGGTAGTAGATACAGAGAAGAGGAGGGAGTTGTAACAGTGTAAGATCCAGCTGGAACTGTTTATCTGAAGCACAAACTACACACCTTTATGACAGAAGAGCATGTGCGCTTACACAGCCTATGCAATTAGAAAATCATTAGTTTTGCACTGCAGTTTTTTAAGACGTCATTACTCACGCTCACAGATGTTTAGACACGGTCTTATCTCTGTTATAATTCATTCCTTTCAACTTGGAATCCCACAGAACCATGTGAAAGTGAAGCGAACGGCTGCCAAAAGGGGAAATGGCAGCCGATCACAGAGGAACTTTATGAAAACACCATTTTTCTTTTTTCTTTCGGGTTTAATAGTACAGCCTAGGATAATGGAAGCAGTGGTGGAAATACATTTACACACATGCTCTCCACACAAGTGTATCATGTATCTACAGTACGTCTGTGAAGTTCAGTCAGCTCATTGTATACACTGCTAAATATAGCGTATAAATAAAGTAATATTTCAGGTGTTGCTGCTGCGCTCGTCCACAGCAGTGCATTGCTTAGCTTCTGTGGCGTTCCTCCGGTCTGCTTCTGCCGATAAGTACCTCATACAACCCCACTTTTGAAATAAATATCCCTTTAAGTAAATCATCTAATGACATGTTTCAACACTGGACAGCAGGTAGAGAAACTACAGCACTAAATGGTTTTAACATCACAGTCGGTTCTCCAAACTTTCCACCCCCTCCTCTCTCTCTCTCCTCTCTCTCTCTCTCTCTCTCTCTCTCTCTCTCTCTCTCTCTTCATTAGTCTGAGTAAAACAGCGGTAAAATGACTCCAGGCGCTAGATATGAAGAGCAGGCGTAGATCTGTGATGTTTTTGCCAGGACAACACATGTGCTGGTAGTTAGCTGCCATTTTCAATTTGGCCTGTTATCTTCAGTGACTTCTCTGACTCACCTTTTAGAGTGAGGAGAAACAGCAAAGTCCCTCTCCAGCTCTCACACACCATAATAACCCCAGTGTCCTTGAAGTGACCCACATGCAGATGTCAGGAGAGGGTTTCTGGAGTTTAGTAAGGCCCCCATTTAAGAGCATTTAAGGGGGTGTTCGCACGAGGGGCTTTGAATCAATGATTAGGTAATTAAATAAAAGAATAGCAGAGCGCAGAGAGGGCGCTCCAAGACACCTGCGTTCCTTTAACGCCTCCCCTGAAAAGTGTGTTTGATTTGGCGAGTTACAGTTCTTTGTTCTGCGGGGAACATGCTTCTACATTAGACGTTACATTCGTATTCCCTCCAGTGTGTGTGTGTGTGTGTGTGTGTGTGTGTGTGTGTGTGTGTGTGTGTGTGTGTGTGTGTGTGTACAATAAAGCAACATCACACAAACGGATAACTTTTGTGAGTCTCTTGTGTCCACAAAGTCTGAAAGTTCTCCAAACACCTCCAGCAGAAGAACACACACGCA
Organism: Cottoperca gobio; assembly: GCF_900634415.1. Classification (NCBI taxonomy): domain Eukaryota; kingdom Metazoa; phylum Chordata; class Actinopteri; order Perciformes; family Bovichtidae; genus Cottoperca; species Cottoperca gobio. The sequence continues at coordinate 4,439,043 of NC_041374.1, read as the reverse complement.
CACTTTAACAATGAGTTTGGGGATTCTAATTCCTCCTCTTTTAGTATAAGTAATAAAAGCTTCTCAAATCTGTTATTCATAGTCCAAAATGTTAATGAACGGGGGGAAAAAATGACTGTGAGCGTTGCCAAGATCAACCTACAGCTTCCTGGTTTGCAAAAAGGAGTTGAAGCGGAGAGGCACAGTGAGGAACTGCTCCAAACCTCTGTCGGATACATAATGACTATCACATTTTCCATGTGTGGCTAAGACTGCAGACTGAGGGAATTCACTAAATTCATTCTGGCACCTTTCAAAGCTCTGCACGATGCTTGTCGTGCATGCATATGGTTATTTAATAAATAAAAAAGGTATAAGACACAGTGTAGTTCTGCTGTTCACAGAGCTCAGTGAATGTGGGTGCTTCTCTTCTAGCTGCTCTGAAAATGTACAATTTGTCTTAATGTAGTCCACATTCGCATTAGTCTGGAGTCAGTAGCGTTTGCAGATATAACTGTGAGCATAGGATCACATGTGATGCTGTAACATACATTCACTTATGTGATGTACTGTATACTTCACCAGTTTATGTAGTTGCATGGAAACCTACTTTCTTTTCCAAAGATGTAAAATCCTGCTACTGTTGAAAAGGAGTTTTCACTGTCAAATTGTTCCCTAAAGTAAATCCTTTAATCCCCCCATGAATATGTATATATGTACAGAATAGATTATTGTGTTTAGTTAACAGAATGAAATATAGGATGATATGTGGTCCCTTCATCGGTATTCAGTTCCCCGTCTCTGCGCGGCACATATTGCCGAAGCTCTAAGGGTTGTGGAGACGCAGCAGTTTGATTACAAATTGTTTTCGGTAATCAGATCGTGCTGTTAGGAGTAATTAAGTAATCTCTTTGGTCCCCGATGGACCAGATTCTTCCACCATTCAAAGAGTAGTTTCCCTTCCCAGCACTTCTTCTTATTACCCTGAACAAACAGTTGTGGAGAGTAATTTGAAGCCATTGTCTGGTGTTGATTACCGCTTTCAGTAAGTGGTGTGATTCACGACCCAGATGTCAGACAGCTCCTCTTGACGCTTCGTGTTGACTTCAGGCTGCTCTGAGGTAGCAGAGCGTGCCATCCTCATGCCTGGAGTGTGTGTGTGTGTGTGTGTGTGTGTGTGTGTGTGTGTGTGTGTGTGTGTGTGTGTGTGTGTGTGTGTGTGTGTGTGTGTGTGTGTGTGTGTGTGTGTGTGTGTGTGTGTGTGTGTGTGTGTGTGTGTGTGTGTGTGTGTGTGTGTGTGTGTGTGTGTGTGTGTGTGTGTGTGTGTGTCTCAATAGATTGTTTTGGCAAAAAAAAACCCAAAAAAAAACCGACCTCTTCTTCCTTCAGGTTTTGTCATTCAGACTGACAGACCACACCCCCGCATCCGACCGCAGACGCGGTGGCCCACCCAGAAGCAACTCCAACAGTCGTGATGCCGCATAGCAGAAGGGGATTCCATTGTTTGGACCTGTTTTTATATTTTGTCTTGCTGACTTTGGAGGAAAAGTGTATCATTTTGTAATTGAACATTGTACACGTGGTTTGCTCTCGTTGCACCCTTGAATTTGAATTATTGAGCCTTCTTTACATGCATGTTTCTATTTACTGCTTCACTTACACTATGTTAAACTAATATAGGGTTTAAGAATCACCTAATGTGTAACTGAATAAACTCTCTAAAGTCTCTTTAAGATCGTCTAACCACCTGACGACACATAACTCACAGTTTTCATATTTTACCACCGGCCATGTTTTCTCAAAGCCGCCGTTAAATGATAGAGCTTCTTATTACACGCAACTCTGAAAATCACAGAGCGGCTTCCTCCACAATGACCATAATGATATACCGACATCACCCACAAGTGATACCGGAGCAGAAACCACCGGGTCTGATAGAAAATGTCAAGAAACACATTCGAAGAACGCAAACGGTGCTTTGGTGTAGACCTGTCCTCCGTCCATATGGCGGAGTCAGCGACGGTTGTAGCCAACATGGTGATGAGTTTGGCTGATGTGGGCATGGCCTGTAAAAAAACTTTCCCATCGAGATTTTCCTCAACAAAGTTCCTGTCAAGTATCCCAAAACTCTGCACAGCTCTTTAAAGCCTTCCTGGTTTTATCTGGCAGCACCTCAACAGAACTGGAGCTGTAGTTCAGTACATTTACATTTCAGACACAGTTTTAGTAGGACATAAAGTGCGACAGTGGACTGTTACGACAGCTGAAAAATGAGCTAGAATTGGCCTCTTCCTGTGCTGGATATTTTTTGTTTTAGATGTTTGAAGAACATAGTACATAGAGCAGCCTCAGAAGTGGACACAAAACTTAATTCAGACAACTGTCATCCATCAAGCAATCCCAGATTTTTAAGATTTAACATTAAACCAAATTCACTTTTGAGATCCCAACATCACACAGCTCAAAACAATGGTGAGCTTGTTGTTCTGTCTTGGTCATTTCACTACAATCGGAGTTGTTTCAGAACTTGCAACTAGTGGCCGCTATCGGTACTGTGTGTTTTTGCATTAGTCTCCAGTTCTCTGCTGTGGTGGTTGCAGCTCCTCTTTAAGGGGAATTACCTCAACCTTAAGTGTTGTCATTTGGCATGCAGGAGTAGAAAGTATACAGCTTCTTTACCACAACCAGGATGCTGTTTAGATAGATCAGACGTTTTGGAAAGAGGGTGCAAACAGGACAGAAAGATACTCTTTTGTGGGTTATTATCGCAGCTGCTCATCAGAGGGAAAATTGTATTTATTTTATTTCTGGGTTTCTCCGACTGCCGACATTTAGCTGTTTGTTTTTCTTTGAAGCACTTGCCAGTGCTCCGTCGGCACTGGGAGTCTTTGTGGCGGTAGTCACGTTTTGACAGGCACCTGAAGGAACCAGCGGGACATCTAGACATCGATCAGGTTTCACATCCTAGATCCCGAGAGTCAACTATAATATTGAAAATGCTGACTGACGATTACAGATTCTCACATTTTTGAAAGGGAATAAAATTCTAAATCCTGTATGGTGATGAAGTGCTGCACGTTGCACGTGAGGATTTCAGCTGACTGAAGACAAACCTGGTTTTCATTGGAAGTGTTTCTTTTGTTTCTTCTTGTCCTGCGCTGCTGCGTTCTCACTTTGAACTCACTTCTTCTTTTTGCTGATGGTGTTGTGTTTCCTTCGGCAGGCTATCAAATTCTGGATGCTAATGTAATGGTCATTAACCAATGGGCCATACACACACACACACACACACACACACACACACACACACACACAGAGAGACAAAAATAAACACACACACACTTACTACAGAGCTACAGTACAACGTTTTGGGGCGCTTATGTTTTGCTTTGTAACTAAAACCCAAGTCACTCCTTTGGGCCCCAAATCCCTTAGCTGAGTAAGTCCATTCCCGCTCCCCGCTCCATTGTTGATGTAGTTTTCTGGAAAGACGACCTGTTTGTGTAACTGCAGCGAGCGCTGAGTCTGTGCAGAGCCGCGCTGGGCGTCCGGGCTCGTAGGAGGGGGGGGGACAGGGTGGGAGGATGCTGTCGCGGCTTTCTTGCCTGTCTGACCGCAGCTCCTCTGAAAACCATTGTGGGAGAGTTTATCTTCTACCTTTACTCTGAGTTGAGAGATGAGACGTCATTATGGTAGGATGAGGGGTGAGCAGCTCGCTGGAAGACCACTCGAGATTCTTTCTGTTCAAGAAAGTGAACAAAGAAAAGAATCTAAACAAAGCAAACTCTTTTTTACATTTGTTAATAACACTAGAAAGGACACCTTATAATTATATGACCTCTATATAATGATTCATCCTGAACTTTTGCATTAAAGCTGATTAATTAACTCGCAAATTAATGTTTTTGTGTTGAAAATCACCGGATTCCTCTCAGCTCTACTGACAGTTTTAGTGTCTTTCAGCTCATTGTTTTGGTTTTACAGCCCATAACTCTTTCTTACGGTAAGGGCCGACGTCAAAATTGTCATACAAATACAAGGAACGGCGACGCGACTACCCAAGGTGCCACCTCTCACCGAAAACCAAACCAAGTAAGACACATAAACGCACAATCTCCTGTTGTGTGCTACATCTGTGAAACGGAAAAGCTAAAGAGCAAAATATTTCCCTCAGGAGTAGGGTTAGAACAAAACAAAGCTGTAACGGTGAAAGGTTAATATCGGGCATGGCTCTTAATGAATGCTTATGTTGTTGTGTGTCACCGTTACAGCTTTACAAGGTGATAATGCCAGGGTTTTCAGCAGGCATTAGCCTATCACCTTATAAAGTTGTGAAGTAAAGAGGCCAAAGAAAATCAGTTAATGCAGCTTTCAACATCTCCTGTGTCTGCCTCCCATGAGCAGAGATTTCCAGTATATTGCAAACTTGTACAATAAGTGGAAGCTGGCTGATATAAGTGTTTATGCACTAAGTAAGCCAAAATACGACTAAATAAAAACCCAAATGTTTTTCTTCTTTCCTTTTTTATTACGTGTATAATTGAACCTCATAAACCTGTCACTGAATCAAAGCAGAGCTGACGGATGAATTTGATCTTTCCGTAGAAAATAAGTCCTGCCTTGCTCCCCCACATTGAGGAGGCAGACAGTTGGAGCCGGGGAGAGCTGCTGGATGCTGCCATCTTGGTTGCCTCATAATTTGACAAGTCCTTTTGTTCGATGTCATATATTCTTTTTTTCTCTCCTTCCCATTATTACGTGGATGATCTGGACCATGTCATTGTCCTTGAGAGGTTCTTGGCTCACTGTGGACGATGTGACAGGGGTTACTGGCTTTTACAGTTCGTCCGTCACTGCTTTCGTTCCATCTATCAGATCTTTAAATCATTTTTCTTTCCAGCTCTCCCTCGTATTTTCTCACATTTCAATTTTTTCATCCTGCCTGTCTTTACTTTTCCTCTCACTCCTTCTTTCCCTTCTAGCCATGAGCATCATGCCCCCCTGTCTCATATGATGGAGGCGTATGGTTTCCATCACATGTAATAAAAGAGATGGAGCCTGAATCAGGCCACACATGGAGCCGGGATGGTGTCAGTTTCCTGCAGGGCCCCAGAGCCATCCCATGAACTCAGAACCCTTTGGCCCTAATTCTGCACTTCCTCTGATTGCATCATTGGCAGGTACAGCCTCAAAGTAAGAGCAGTTTGCTTCTTATACGACGGAGTATATTCTCCAAACTGTTAAACAGTCAGTTATTACGTGAGGTACCCATAAAGCCGGGACCTCCACTGCGAAAGAGCTTTGCACATTGGCTGTGGATTGTGTTCTCTGTGTGCTCTCTTTACATCTTCCTTTGAAGGAAAATCCATCCAAAAATACGACTACAAGAGCGGTTATTGTCTATGTCTTTGGTTGTTTGGTTGTTTGTGTAAAGAAGTAGAAAGCTTGTGGGGAAAGCAGGTACATCAAGGTCCAAAAGGGACTGATTAATGTCCACCAACACTGAAAGTTACACACACACACACACACACACATGTTGCAGCACTTGATTCAGTGCAGGCCACCTCACCATGCCATTGAGAAAGCTGAGCGGTGTATGACTCATTCATTGAGCCATCATCTCCCTCCTGACTGTAAAACATCTTGGCTTAGCTTACAGTGTATCAGAGATCTTGTAAAACTGAAACTTATTTCTGTTTGAGTAATGAAACGCAGATGGCATGAGAGATGACTGCTATTTCAGAAAACAATTGGGAAACAAACAACCAGATTTTGGCGCTCAGTGGCGCGCTCTGATTTCACAATCAGCAGATCAGCAGCCTTCCGCCCTCCTTATGATGTATTAAATATATATTTACTCAAGTATTGGAGTACAATTGAGCCACTTTAAGCTACTATGTTTATAATTTGTATGTTATCATAGCTTCCTCTTGGATGCGTGCTTATGATCATGAACCTATTGCTAAGCTTTCTTTCTTTATTCCACTGCCTAGAAATAGTGAAAAATAAAAAGTTACCTTCTTCACAGGGAGTATTTTTGATGCTTAGAGAGGACCTCTTCCACAGTTTGTCCTGAACTCCTCTCTTTGTCTTTAGTGCCAGGTACAATTCAGTGATTGCCCTCTTAGAGTAATCTGCACTCTGGTTCCTGGAAAGGGTTTGAGTGTGTGTTCGGCGAGGCAAGGATCCAAATCACAGTTTGTGTGACCTCAGCTCCCAGCTTTGTGTTCTCATCCGTTACTATAGCGTCCCTCCTGCTATTTACAGTAAATAAACATTGTCTTTTAATGAGCAGGGCCCACGCTGTTCAATTTATTTTGGCATTTCTGGAGCAAATGAATGGCCAGTTTGAGTTTTAAAAAAGAAAAGATGATGTTTGAGTAATTCTTTGTTTCAGGAAATGAGGCTGGTGAAGGACACAGGCTTGGAGACAGTTAATTATCACTAAAGTGGACACCGGATATTATTTCAACATAGAGGTTTTAGCAGGAACAATGGGGGGCTTTATCCAGCCAAAACACACAATGACAAGGGAAGCCATTTACATCAGAAAACCCACTGATGTGTTATTGTTGTTTTGGATAGATTCTTTGTCTTTGGAGCATCAGCTCTGTTTCGCTATGAGCGGTAAAAGTGTCGTTGTCAGCTTGTGGTCTGAGCATCCTGGACGATGGCTGGTTTTGTGGTTGTGGTCTGTCAGATCTGACCGTGTCTGACTGCGCAGGCGAAGGGGAAAGATGACATGACTGATTTAATGACATGCAGCCAAACTAAAGGAAACTGAGGCTCTGATGTTAAACTGTGAACAGGGAGGTTCAGTGTTCACTTGTTTGTTTCCACAGTCTGCTTCAAGTTCTCTTCCTAATTTTTAAATGTTTAATAAAAAAGCATGTCACCCTAGAAGCTTCTTTTTTTTTTTGTTTCATCACATCATGACTCCACATGCAGCCAAACTTCATATGCTTACAAACCTCAAGATATGTTATCCTTGGTTAGGATTGTTCTGCATCTGGGCCCTGTTAGTGTGACAGATATTTGAGAATGTGTGAAAGACGTTCGTCCTGACTGTCTCATATCCATCTGGCCATTTGTCATGTAAACAGCCAGTTTGGGAATCTGGAGCAATCCCATATCCAAGGGGTCTCTGTGGTACCCAATGCTGATGTTCGGCTATAGTATAGTCCTCTATAAGATATCATAATGCCTTGGATTCTGTTTTAAAATACAAACTGTGTTAAATCTAGCTAACAAAAACAGCCCAAGTTAGAGGACATGAATGTGACAATATAGTTTACAAAGCTACATCCCATGTAAGCAAGGTTTTGGTAATTTGCAGGTTACAAAACACAAAATTAAAACTGAGCTAAATGTGGTTGCAAAGTGAGCTTTATAGATATCTATAGTTATATAACCATTGTTTGAACATGATGTCAATGATTACATTTCAATGTGTAAATAGGAGTAGCTTCATACTGACATGTAGTCATTTAAATACAGTTCCTTTTCAACCCATTTCAGCCACGTGTAAACCTTAACACATGACTAAGGCTGGTTATTGAACCTCAAGTGACCAAAATGTTTCCAGAACTTTCAAATATTATTAGAATTATAATTATTTAGAAACTCTTCAACTGTAAAATAACCCACTCGATATGTATCTTGGTCGTATTTCTTAAAAAAGTTCAATCTTCAATCCTTTTTTATGTTACTTGTTTATGTTTTAAAAAGCATTAGCAACAGATATATAGTTATTTTATCATTTAAATAACTTTTAAGCCCAGTCTTAAGCATAATTCAGCCACTGATATTAACTCACTAGAAAAATAAACCAGTCAATACAATGAATGAATGGTAAACAGCTTCTTTAAGGGAAGAAAACAAACCCTGATATCTTCACTTATGCTGATGACATACATGCATTTAGAGCCATCACAAGGGTCCATGTAAAATAGATGAATGGCTATCCTAAATCTTCACTCAGCAGTCCAGCATCTGTGTCTTCTCCTTATTTGTTCTGCTCATCCAGGAAGTGACCCACTGGGAAATGAACAGCAAGCAGGTCACAACCCCTGACAAAGCCTTAGACAGCCCACTGGTATGTCGAAACCCGGGGGTTGAAGAGATTACAGCTGCTCCATCTGATGTCTGTGTGCTCATAGAGGAGCTGAACTCTCTCCTTTGTTGTTGTGTTGTCGGCCATGTTTTTCTGTGTTATGCCGGGTGTCCTCCATATTTGACAGCCAATGCAAAATTCTCCACTTATCCACTGAGCATCTGAAGATCAACAGTCGATGTGCACTGAAATGGAAAATCCTTTAGCCTGTGTAGTAGTTCATCCCCTAACAAAGTGTTGTGGCATCATTTCAGCGCAGCAGATTTGTAAACACTGTCGGCCTGTTTGGATTGGAACAGCAAACTCGGGCAGCGCTTTGATTACTGTGAACTGATGAACTGATACGCTTGCTTTATTGTGGAAGCATGCGTGAGCTGACACTTCAACATAACATGTCAGCAGTTATGAATGATTCAGACATGCATTCATTTATCATGGCTGTATTCCCAGAGTGCACTTCTCTGCTTACAGTTAAACCGGTGGCGAGGGAAGACTTTGGTAGTTCCTGATACACAGCTGTGTTAGCCGTGCTTAGTAACTGGCTCCACACCCAGAGCTGGAGCTGTGTTGTTAAAAGAGAAATGTATTTCAGGCATATACACAGCCCATTGAGGCTCTTTACACGATGAGCATCAGCCATGTTTTAGGGCTCTAAGAGCTGAGGTCACGCTCAGGTTTGTGGTACAATAGGCAGAAAACAACACACCACCCTCTTCTTGATTAACATCATGCTTTTTTTTCTCCACCTCTGTTAAAACATTTTTAAATATCAAGTTTGGTGAGTCTATACTATGTTTTGGAAACACAGGGAGTGCAGCTTTAGGCATGAAGTGAAGTAGGTCTGTATTTTAGCAGTGGTGTCATTTGAGTTGGCAAAGAATCAAAACTATGGAGGGATTAAATTCAAAAACCCTTTTTAACTTATTTAAAACGTTCTTTTACCGCACATATTTTGTTCTCTCAGGTTGGCCGAGCGCTGAGGAGATTCCAGCTGGCTTTGGTGTTTAACTGAGCACTAACGCTCGGTGATCATTATCAATCCCCTCACACCCATAAGAACGAGTCCAGTTGTTAACTTTGGCATCTAAGCTCCCAGCGGAGACCCTGACGAGCCAGTCAGCGTTGCATTTTTAATTTATTGAAGTATTACCTCATGTATAAAACTAGATGTGTGGCGAAGATCTTTGGCACTAAATGGTCTTGGCTCTTTACAGGTTGATGAATAATGGTCATGTGACTGACTGGCTTCTCGGGTGGTGATAGTCATGTATTGCACTCTTTGTGCTGCCATGTCGAATAAAAGCTATTCCTTCCAATTGTAAAGTGAGTTTTATTCCAGGTACTTGAATACCAGACCCCCCCCCCCCCCCCCCCCCCTACACACACACACACACACACACACACACACACACACACACACACACACACACACACACACACACACACACACACACAAACCTTTCCACACACATGCGCACACTTCCTGAATTGAAAATGAAACGCAGCTGTGTTCCCGTCAGCGCTGTGGATCTCGCCACTGATCTGTCATGAAAAATATCTTCAGAAATAAATATTCCGCAAAGGTCCCCACTAAATATGGCCTTTTTTATCCAAAGTCAACTGACGCTGCAAGAAAATAACTAAACTGGTGCGGAGTCACAGAGAGGCAGCATTTGATGTTGCACAAAAGTACATTACACATGATTTACTTTCACTAAAGTCTGAATCTTTGTGTCCACGAGAGAACTGAAACAGAGGAAGTTTTCTGAGGCTGAGTTCAGGAAAATAAGCACGTCACTGAGTGTAAACAAATCAGTGGGGGGGGATTGCTTTTGTGTCCCCTGCCCCTTCACCACCCGGGCCCTAAGGGAACTGCCGGACTCTTTAATGTAGACTCCAGGGCTGTTTGTCCAGATGTGGGACTCCTGGTAATGGAGAGCCCCTAGCTAACCACAAATTCTACCCACATGTCCTTTTTTAGACCTTTCTGCTCCAGACAAAAATATTTTATCATTTGTTCTTCCTTTCTCACACAGGGATCCAGGAGGGCACCCAGTGCACTAAGTGTAAGAATGAGTGGGCGCTGAAGATCTCCATAGCTCTGCTCTATGTGCTGTGTACTCTCCTCACCATCGCCGTCGCTGTGCTTGGATATAAAGGTAAGACGGCCCCCGTAAACTACACTCTGAACTCCACTACAATTACAGGATGACATTTCTAAATATCACTTCAGGGATGCAATTTGTTTCCTAAAATTGTAAAATGGTTTGCTTACAGTGTGCTGAGAGAGCGGGCGTCCAAACATATCATTTGTGCTGCCAAGAAATAAGAGCATTGCTGTTTGATGATTGTTTGAGTTCACTGAGACCTCATGTGTGTGTTTGTATGTATCATTATTGGCAACACGTATAAGAAATTTCATTCACCTCCATTGCATTAAGGTAGAGACAGATGCGTATTTCGTTGTAATCTGAGTAAACAGACCCTTAAAGTTCCAACCATGTCGCCTCTCTCTGTGCTTTAGCCTCTCTGTCTCCACCCAACAACCTTCTCTCAGTTTATTTTACCAACACCCGCAAAGCTCACTCCTCCAGGGAGGGTCTCAGGAGCTGAACTTCCTGATTGGCTTTTTCACATTTCTTCCAGGTCGGTAAACGGTCTTGCCGTCTCTCGGAGAATTGAACTGTGAATGTTCCTTCTATAATTGTGCTAAACACTCCAATATGCGACTGCGTATGTCCCCTCTTTATTTTCGGTTTGTGAAAGCTAACATGTTATGGGATTATCTGTGTGTCTTGACTGCATTATATGTCCCCTTATTCTCTGAGCTCAGTCGGTCCTGCTTGTTCCATGGTGCATGTTTTCATGCAGGCCTAATTGATCCCAGATGAGCAGTGAGTGAACTCAGTGCAACTCCAGCAGAACCCACTGAAATTGGGTTTTTACTGGCACTGAAGCACCGCTGTGTCAGAGGAACCACAGCTCAGGCTAAACACCCTCCCAGCTCCAGATGGTTATGTAGTGAGACCCAGAGTGCTCTATGCACTTAACATGTGTGCTTCTCTCTGTCCTCCATCACTGACCCACAGAGACGTCCTCTATGTGACTCTTTTGTTTTGATGCAATTTAACCTTAGAGGTTTGGCAGGGATTCAGTGACCCCTGTCTTCTCTCCTGCAGCCTGTTGTCTTGATTGACACGACCAAAAGCAATATGAGGTCATTCTCTGGACTCTGGAGGATTTAAGGCCCATTCATTTCCCTCAAAGTCAGTAAGAAAAGAGACTGCAGGAGGACATGACCTGGCAGTTTTCTTCACTCCTTGCGTGAATGTGTTTTTATTCTCGAACTCCAACCGGTTTTGAAATATAAACACTATTTTCCTGCTACAGCATTACTTGGTCTGATATGACCAGTAGCTCAGGGTGGCTAATGTAGAGCCAATGTTAGCAGACTTTAGTTGCTGTGTAACAGTTTCTGATTTTGTGACTCTCCTCTACTTGTGCTACTGTTACGCTATGCCTTAGCATGTCACAACACTTGAATGGTTTTTATCACAAAAGTAAAACAACATCGTTCCTCACTAGGAGACATATTTTATTTCTCGTTTCCTGTATGTGGTCCCAGGTCGCCTAGGGAAGTCCTGACGTCACCTCCAGGGGAGCTGGTGTTCTATTAGCCTTACTCAATGCAATCCATCATTAAACATTTCTTTCATCAGCCTTTCTGGACAAATGAAACATGTCCCTGGGGTTTACTATCCATATTCTAAGACAAATGTAACACAGCACTGGCTATTATTGCTTTTCAGCCACCACCAGTAGCCTCTTGTTTTACAACCCTTGGACCTGTAGGGTTTCTGCTAAAATAATGCTACCTCTGTATTTTGTACTTCTTTGCATGTGTGTTTTATGGTTAATTTTGCCACCACTGTATGATGCAATGCGTATCCCTAGAGGACAGAAGGCCTACCCGAACAGAACAGGCCCAGAAATGTCTGTATGTGGAAGTCTGCTGCTGCCAGTTTCCAGCCTATGTGTGAGTGTCGGTGAAATAAGAAATGTGCCATAGGTGTAGTGTATGGTTCAGCATGTGGACGTGAAGTGTCTTTTGTGCTCTGCAATGCTAAACAGTGTGTTCTGTGTCTGGAAACGTGTCCCATTTAGTTTGAAGTGAGGAACATTTCCTGTCCAACTAACCATTTTCTCTCATAACTAAAAGTTATTTGGAAATTCGAGGATATTTGTTAATGTGGTTTAAATCTGTTTATTTGTTCCATGAGACAACTTTAGGTGTGTTTCTAGAACGTCTAAAATGGGGAGGAAAGGAAACAAAAAATAGTTTTGACCATGTTGGTTAAACATTCACTTTCCAATATGAAGTTTTCCAAATATCTCAGTGTCTATTACTTAGGAGGCTATTTTAAATATATGTTTTACTTGCAGCCTGGATCATTTGCTTTTGAAGTCTTTAATGTTTGACATTTTGAAAATTACCCTTATTTGCTTTCTAGTTTTTGAGGTCAATACCACTGTTATAGTCATTTAATCAGTACGTTAAATATAAAACTAGAGAGTCAGAAGACAGTTAGCTTAATTTAGCATAAAGACTGGCAGCTGGGGAAAACAGATAGCCTAGCTCTCACCAAAAGTAAAAGAAAATAGGCTTACCAGCACCGTACAACCACAAAGTGTTGGTCTTTCACTTATTTAAACAAACGTGATACTGTATAACGTGTTAATTAATGAGCTTAAGACGTATGGGTTGGCAAACTTTGTTACCTTTGTACAGAGCCAGGCTAGCTGTTTCCAGTCTTTATGCTAAGCTAAGCTAGCCAGACGCTTGCTGTAGCTTCGTACTTAACAAGCAACAGTGGTGTCATTCTTCTCATCTGACTTTCACCAAAATGTCAAACTTTTGCTTAAAGTTTAATATACATTGGATATAAGCTAATGACTTACTGTTTTTATAATTAAGGCCGTTATTAGTGCTAATCAGGCTATTAATAAAAGGATTGCCCTGTGTCCTTATTTAGAGGGGTGGGTGGATTTAAACAAGCTTATCTTGTCTTTCTGGTGATTTGAAAGCCTTGTGATTGGGAGCAAACAGCTGGGATGTAGTTTCCCACCAGAGGAGCACATGCAGTCCCCAGTTAAAGGATGTGTCCCCCTGGCGAGGCTGGTGGTAGAAGTGGGCTGATTCCCTGGAATCCCAGACACATTCCAGAGGAAATGAACGCTGGTGTCGCCTGTGGGGGCGTGAAGAGCCTCCCTGCCACAGCGTCTGTCTCCTCTGGGCTGTCTTTGATCCGCCTGTTTACTGAAGACCCCCACTATGTCACTTCCTGTCCCCCAGGGCCCTCACCAGTGTCTCTCCATGTACCTCCAACCTTGATGTCTTTCATTGACCACCCACTCCATCTTTGCGGAATCAATGTTTCTTCCTCCCTCCTTCACAGTGCCTACCTTTTTCTGTCTCTCACTCGAAATTTCATTGCACTCCACATTCCGCTTACCCACCTTCTGTCACACTCTAAACATGGTCTAACTCAAGAGATTACATTAATCGAGTCCAGCATTATTACATGCCTACAAGACATCTCTTATAGTATCTGTCAGTGGTTTCCTCTCTGATCCCTTTTATATATGATGTCTGTGGTTGCAGGCAATTCTGGTCTGTTAATAAAGGACGGAGCCTGTGATGAGACTGTGACACTAACCTTTGTCCTACCTGTCCTGTTTTTCTTCCAGTGGTGCAAAGAGTTGACAGTGTGTCTGAAGGTATTGCTAACTATGGAGGAAAGATAATTGCTGTTGAGACGGATTTGAAAAATCTAGGTAAGTTCCATGTATCTTGGCTTGAAGTGAAGTAAAAGATACAGTGAGAAGCTGAAAGAAAAATTGTAACGTACTGTACAAATCTCCCTTGTCAGGTGATCAAGCAGGGATGAAGTCGGAGAATACCACCACAGAGATCCAGACTTTTAAAAACAGCATCTGGTCTCTCCAGAGGCAGCTGTCTGCGGTGGAGGAACGCATCCACGGCGATCAAGTTATGCTGAGTCATCTGCAGAACATTGACTCAGACATCCGGGACAGCCAGGGCTCCATTCAGGGTGAGCTTGATGGCAACACAGCCACTTTGCACATTGTAAATGGCACCCTGCAGTCTTATGGCGGCACCATTGGAGGTCTGCAGGACGACACAGCCCGGCTGCAGAGAGAACTCCAGCAACAGGTGAAACTTCAGGACCAGGCGCTGCTCAGCATCAGCAGCCTCAACTTCACTCAGGCCCAGCAGAGAGGCCTCATCGCCGTTCTGCAGCGCTCAGTGGATGACACCAGCCAGGCCATCCAGAAAATGCGCAATGACTTTCAAAGCCTCGAGCAGACGGCCCGGCAGACACGCTCTGACACTGAGTGGCTTCGTAGTAAGGTGGAAAACCTTCAGGTCATGGCCAGTAATACCTCAGCTCTTGCAAAAGCCAACAACGACAGCCTAGATGACGTGGGATCACAGCTGGCTTTAATGACCAACCAGCTCCAGAACACCAGTAGCCTGGCTGATGCTCACGACCAGACCCTGCGGGAGATTTTGGACCAGCAGAGGGACTTCAGTAACCTAACATCCATCAAGTTTGACCGGCTGGAGGTGAGGCTGGATGAGTCAGAGCAGAGTATGGACCGCGTGACCGGCAACATCAGCTTCACCACGCAGCTCCTGGGTGCCATCAACCTAAACCTGAACGACTTACGCACTTGTTCCGAGACCGTCGGCCGTCACTCGGATTTCTTGGTAAACCTCAACAGCAGCGTGACAGATGTGAGGACAGATGCAACCAGTTTGAAGTCCCAACAGGAAGAGCTGGCAGCACGTGTGGACAAGGAGGTCACCAACCTCTCTATTGTCATGGAGGAGATGAAGCTGGTGGACAACAAGCACTCACAGCTTATAACCAACTTCACTATTTTACAAGGTGAGGGATATTTGGCTGAAGTGTGTTGTACTAATGAAAGTGGGCAGGCTTCCAAATAGAACACCGGAAGGTTGTGAGTTCAATACCAAGGGCTGCCACTATTGTGCCCCTGAGCAAGGTACTTAACACCGAGTTGCTCCAGGGGGACTGTCCCTGTAGTTATATTTCACTGTAAGTGGCTCTGGATAAGAGCATCTGCTAAAGGACAAATGTAAATAACAATGTCATGTCTGTACACTAAATATAAAGCTACAGCCAGCAGCTTGTTATCTTAGCTTAGCACATAGACTGGAAACAGCTAGCATAACAAATTCCACCTACCAGCATTTGTAAAACTCATTAATTAACATGTTGTGTGTTGTTAATTTGCACAAAAACCAATGTGTTATGTTATGTTGAGGTTATGCGGCTAACTGGCTACTCGCTATAGCCGTCGTATCCATTTTCTAACTCCCAGCAAGAAAGTAAATAAGTGTTTTTCCCAAAATGTGGCACTGATCTTACCTGTAAGTTTGTTTCACTAGTTTACAGTTAATCTTATTTTCCAGGCCCTCCTGGTCCCAGAGGGTCAAGAGGAGACAAAGGACCTCAGGGACCATCTGGTCAGCCTGGCCAGAAGGGAGAGAAAGGTGAAAAGGGTGGTCCAGGGATACGAGGACCCAAAGGAGAGCAGGGTTTCCCAGGACAACCAGGTCTGCCAGGGTTAAAAGGCCTGCCAGGCATACCCGGCAGCTCCGGATCCAAGGGTTCCCGAGGGTCAGGAGGGAGGGCCGGACCTCCTGGAACTAAAGGAGAGCCGGGTACTAACGGTCTGCCTGGAAGAGACGGACAGACAGGTCCCCAGGGGGCACAGGGCCTACCGGGTATCAGAGGCGCAATGGGGCCAGCTGGTGAGCAAGGGCCAAGGGGACTGCCGGGACCAGTGGGGCCTCCGGGGCCAACAGGACCACCGGGACAACCAGGACAACCGGGACAACCAGGGGTCCCAATCCAGGCTCCTTTAATACCTTTGGGCCCTGTATCTCTGCAGGATGAGGCAGTAGCTCCTACACTCTGGGACCCAGGTACAACTCTAAGTCTTATCACCAGCTTGAATGTTTCCTGTAATTTCTATTATTTTATATAGATATTGAGGTATACCAATTTGATAACCTATCGTTATTGTTAATATGGTAGTTTTTGACTCTGTTTTACAGGATGCCCTTTTGAGTGGTCAAACTACAGAGACAAGTGCTACTTTTTCTCGAAAGACCTGCACAGTTTCAAAGACGCAAAGGCAACTTGTGAGTCAACGTCTGCTTCACTGTTGATCATCAATGATATGGAGGAACAGGTGACTAAAAACTATTCTTAACCACTTAAAGAATAAAAAACACTAAAATCTTTATGTACTGGAAGGAAAGGTTGTGCTTGCTCTGTGATATGTGAGGTCACTTATCTGTTGACTTGTTCTGTCCTCATGTGATCTCAGAAATGGCTGAAGAAGCAGACTGTTGGAAAAGGCTACTTCTGGATGGGTCTGACCGACATGCTGGAGGAGAACGTTTGGCGCTGGCTGGACGGGACTGAACCTGCTTTCACGTCAGTATTAAATTAGGAAACACAATCATAAGGAATCTCTCATCCTGTATGAAAGTAGGTGCTGTTCCTCAGATGGATATTCTATTTCAGAGCTGTTCCAATAATAATAGCAAGCGGTTGGTTTTCACTTACATGAAACGACACCAAATAAACACGCAAGGGCAACGCTCCACTCCTCTATTCCTATTGCCCAATCAAACAAAATACATACTTCCACATTAAATAAACTTTATGTATTCAGGGTGGTCCAATCAGAGCAGCACTCTCTTGCAACTAAAGCAAAAACCCAACATTTAGACAAACAATAAAGCTTACAGAACTGCAAATAAAGGATATAGACACAATTACGAAATTCATCAAATCAGCACTGAATAAAATCTCAACACGGCAATATAGGATGAAAGCTTAGTTAACCTCATATATCTACACTTCCTAATTAATCATTTAAAATCTGGCAAAGACAGCAGATGATGATGCAACTGCAATTCCTGCTCCCGTTTATTCTCCCTTCCTCCGCTGTGGTTTTCCACCAGACTCGCAGAAGAAAACCTGTAAATCTAATGTGTGATCGCCCCCTCTTGTTTGCCTGCAGGAAGTGGAAGTCTGGTCAGCCCGACAACTGGGGCCATGGGCATGGAATGGGAGAAGACTGTGCCGGGCTCACCCATGAAGGGATGTGGAATGATTTCTTCTGTGAAGATCTCATAAGCTACATCTGTGAGAAGGAAATGGAAACCCGTACGTCTGTTTTTGTCTTCTTTCTCCTTTCACAAATGTCACGTTAAGGGTTATTTCCTCTGAAGTTTCCCAATGTCATTCTGTATCTTTATCTGCAGTGAGATTGACTGGATCGTAGCGATGTCTTGATGGAGCTTGCAGTGAGCAGCTAGACTTCCCCCATGTGGCACTGGTCCACCGACACGGCACATGGAGAGTCCGTACGGAGAGAGCAAAGGGACAATTTTGAGATGAGCCCAGGGCTGCAGCAGCGAAATTCTCTCCAATGCTGAAGTGATGCCTTTCTCCTCCAAAGTGAACACAGTCCAACATTACCAGCAAGTGCAATACAGCAGGGCAATCACAGAAGGAGGACTTTTGTTTTTTTAAAGTACCAAATCACCAATTGATTTATATATATAATTTTTTTAATGTTTTTTTAAATATATTTTATAAAACTGTATTCTATGCGCAACTGAATATCTGAATGTATATTTCATTATGCAAGTTTTGTAGGAAGTTATAAATTCTATGAAGCCATGTGGATTTACCGTAGTGCTTTTCATAACATATACTGTAATTGTCTTAAAATGAAAAGGTGCAAAATGATGCGCAAAACACATGAAATGTCGCTGATATGCTATCTTTGAGGAACCTGATATCTATCCTCATGAATGTCTATATAGCATTTTCCTTTATATGAGTAAACCAAATGAAGCATTTACACATAAATACAGAAAAATGTCACAATCAGCTTGTTTTAGTTCAAGACTGCACGTTTACAGTTTAATACTCTGTGTATGATACAGTATTTTGTGATTATGAGATTTATTTTTCACTATTACAGACGTACATATGTTTATGAATATGAATCCTACCTACAAATATAAAATGTGCCATTTTCTGCACTCAGGTACTGTTTCCTGTTAACAAAAACACTTGAGTTTAAACAACACTACGAAAGATGAAGGAAACACTCACAAATAAATATGTAAAAACCCACGAGGTGTTTGTAGTTATTGGCTTATTTCTACATTTTTATGCAGATCCAGATAAACTGATCTGGTATCAAATGGCTTATCTGTCGGCATAAGTGTGAAGGTCATCACAAAACTCTCCACAGTATTGTAGAATTTTGTTTATTGATTTTGCACAAAAAGGTATTTTCACATTTCTATTGTTTAGTTCTTGAAAAATAACTTTCCCAGTGATTTTTGTGACATTGACTTTTATTGTTTCTCTCCTCCCTAACCCAGATTATAAGCAAAAATGTGTATTTTTGTAGATAAACTTGGGCTATGCAACATTTCCTCTCAATCATTTCACATCCTGTTTTCCTACTTTAGGTCAACTCCAATCACAGTCACTCCTTCAGCTGCACAGAAGATTGAAATGATGTAGTACCTTTAGTAGGAGGGAATCTAACTACCTTTCTACCAACACGGACATGGGATTCCTTATGTTAAAAAACACACATCAGCAACTAAAGACTGCGAGTGCTCACACAAATCTGAATTGTAGTCTCACCTACAGCGGTCTATAGAAGGTCTATCTTTTTTGAAGACTCAAATTTGTTTAAGATGCACCCTTGTAAATTAATTTGACATAGTAAACATCAAAGCAACATAGAAGAATGCAGCAGCCAAGCAGACGAAATGTTAAGTTTGAGCTGTGCTTGCTCTAAGTGATACAGTATGTCAATTATCTTTAAGAAATATGCTTACTATTAACCGCTCATTTCACATTTGCATCATTTACAAACATACACAAAAGAAGCAGCATATTGTCTAAATGTAGATTTATTGTTGAGGTATGATAGAACTATGAACATTTTCTTTTTAAACCTTGTTTTGTACAGCCACGCTACGTCTGTAGAAAATCACTGTGGTGGAATACACTTAAAAAACTGCCAATTGGGTCGGTTCGGGGGTTGGACAACTCAGGAGACACAACTTGCAATTTTCCCCCCATGTTTCATTTCACATTTCCCTGGAAGCCTCTCCTTTACCTTTTTCTCCTTCAGACAGGTGTTGTGACTCTGCTGTGGCTCATGTTTTTCAGTGCAACAAGGTGCAGTAAGGCTGATAAAGGACTCTGTGCTGAGTCCCAAGCTCCAGCAACACTGGGACTGTAAACATGTTTCCAATATTACCCTTCAGATAGGAATCACTCCTGTAAAGACTTAAAGGATGAGTTATTATTGCTCAGTACTGGTGAGCTCCTTTCTTCCTGATTATCACTCTCGTCAGACATGTCGTCATCTGTGCGGCTCTTCCGGTCCCGTGCAATGAAGAATGTAACGGTCGATGGTGCTAAAGATGAAGTGGGGGAGGTGAGGGTGACGGGGCTGGCTCAAACGAAGGCGTGAGGTGGTGGCTTGTCTAGTCGTCCTTCTCCACTATGACCTCCCCGTGAAGCACCCTTCTCCTCTGACGCAGCATGTGGAAGAAGAGCTGAGGAAACACTGTGGAAGAATAAACAGGTTCAATCAATACTTTTCTAATTACTGAATCTATATCACAGGCAGGAAAAGTCAACTATGTTATGATTTCCACCTCTTGTATATAACAGTTTCCCTTGGCACAAAGAAGGTTTTGTGAGATGCGCTCATTTGCTTTCTTGCCAAAAGTGGAGTGAGAGCATCGATACGTCTGTAGGTTGAATGTAAAGCCAGAAGATGGTTAGCCTAGCAGTGACTTCCCGAAGTCTTGCCGTCACAGACACACACCCTTAGAAGGATTGGTAGAAATATGTTGTTACCTTTGGACAGAGCCTGGCTAGCTGTTTCCCCCTGTTTCCAGTCTTTATGCTAAGCTAACTATCTCCTGGCTCCAGCATCATGTTTAACATAAAGAGATAAATCTTCTCAGCTAACTCTCAAAAATAACACGATCTCTAAAGTCTCATGTAGTGGAATATGCACATGTGAATCCTCACTAGAGGGGTCATCTATCCGGGGGCATCCTCCTCACCATTTTGTTTATCGTAACGTGCAGTGTGGGATTAAAATAAACTCTCCTTACGTGGGATGTAGGATAACATGACGATGATGAGGCAGTAGTAGTAGTCGAACGACACGTTATACTTGTTAGGGAGCCTCATGGAGTACATTCCAGATCTGCGTACGAACGGCAGGGCGGCATAAATGGTCAGCAGTTCTCCGACGACCCCCAGGGGGTACAAGACGATGAAGAGGTTGTATCTTGGAAGGAAAAGATGAACACAGGTCACACACCTGCAGTTAAAGTTTGAATGAGTTCAACAACCAATGCATGCACCATAAAATCTTTTAAATTTCACTCATGCACAGTAAGTATAAGCAACAATGTACAGGTTATATACTGCTCTGATGGAACATAAAGGATATGATTTTTTTGTAATAAGGAAGGCAAGTAATCTGTAAATAATATGAGCTACAATGTTCTGTAGATTTTCATGCTAAAGAATGTGTTTTTCTGGCTTTCTACCTTCAGTTCATGTCTTGAGCCTGCTTTAGACAGGTAGTCAAACACACTGGATTCAGGCACCTTAATATTTTGTTGAACTGTGCTGCTGTCTTGGAGTTGGTGCATTGCACTGTTGTGTTGTTGGAAAACTCTGACATCTTGCTGTGAGGTTGTGAGCTGTGAGTGTGTAGAGAACTACGGTGGCCTACAGGTAAAGTAAAAACGCAAAAGGCTCTCTCTAGAGCTGCTGTCCGTTGAAACATGGCAGTGCAACATGGCGGACATACAGTATAGACAAATGAAATATAACTATGACTAGTATATATTAAATCATTCACAATCTGTCATCTCCATGACTTCCTGCTACAACTGTCTGTCACTTAAAGTAAGTGTGACATTGCCTGTCTCTCTTTGTGACAACACCCGGCCTCTGCAGTGCGATATATGCCATGACTCAGGCCTATAGAGATCCTGTATTTAGTCGAGACCACAGCAAAGCCTCGGGGTAGCGTCTCGGCGGATGTGAGAGAAATGTCGGGCGAACATTCCATGACCAAAACAGATGGTCTTAAAAACACGAGCAGCTGAACATGAGCCCCTCTCTGGGGGCCTGGCGTCTCCTTCATGCTTAAAGAAAGCGTTGAAGGGTGGGGGGCAGGGAGGAGAGTCGCATTCAATGCACAAGGATTTGACACCCAAAACAAAAGAGTGACTGGCTCAAAGTGGATCACCTGACTAGCTGAAGTAGCAGAAATGTTCTTATTCTGCTGGTGAACCTTCTGTCTGCAGAGACAGATAAATGTGTCACCTTACCTGAGTTGATGTAATATGTAAACGTTACTATCCTGAAGTAAAATAGCCTCTCTCTTAGCTGTAAGATGCCAAGCCCGTGTGTTGGACAGCTATCAATGTGTACAGCTGACGTTCCTGCCAACGACTCCAATTTCAGCTGAGCTACTGTAGCAGGGAGACTGCCACGTCACAAGTGCTCTTCATACAGTAGTAGACGGGCATTATGTCACTCGAGAGCCTGAGAAATGTGTTGCTCGTCACCGCAATTCACCGATAATCATGACAGTTGTTTCCGTTGTATATTTCCTGTGCTGATAATTAAGGCTTTGGATTTATTTTTGTTTGTTTGTTGGTGAAAGTTACAGAAAAATATGTAAAATCAATGTTTTAAACAATTGATAAAACATCTAAATAAGCCCTAAAATGATTAAATGTCTTCTGTAACGTCTGTCCTCCATCATCAGTATTATCAGAGCACAATTGTTAGCAGTTAGTTCACACACCATTGACAAGAGAATAGCTAACGAGGTGCTAATCAATAAACACACAAGCGATACTTAATACACACACACACACACACGCACACACGCACACACACACACACACACACGGCTGCACTACTTCCTGATGTAAAGCTGCTCTTAGGCCCGGGTAGGGAAACATGCCAGAGGTGAAATAACCAGATCAGTGCTTAGACATGCTTAGACAACAATGTCTGACACAGTAATGACAATTCAAGCTCATCCCGGCCGCCGGGTAATGGCATCTCCACCTGGCCCATTTGATGAAGTACGGCAGGTGGTGGAGCAGGTTGAATGTGTAGTAGGAATATCTGGTAATCTCTGTCACCGTCCACACAACCAGGAATAGGATAACGCTTTCTTCATTCTGGATCTTCATTTACGTCGAGAAAAAATGTCCAAATATTTAGAGGAAGGAGAAAGTAACTTGTTCACATGATGTAAAGTGCAAATGTCGGGGAGCAATGATGGTGAATACAAAACAAATGAAAGTATAATAAAGCACAGGGGCTCTCGCCGTTTTCATGCAACAGATGTGTTGTGTGATGTTTCTGTGTCGTGCTGTGATAGTCACCTGTCTGATGCTGTTGGTGATGAACCAAACCATAAAGATCCGTGAACACACTTGCACCCCGGTTACAATCACAGAAGTCCTCACAATTCCTGCAGCAGAGCGGGAGAAAGAAAGAAAGAAAAAACGTTTACAGCTTCAGAAGGTGAAGGCACGTACATTTGTTTACATTTTAAATAAGCCATCAACAAAAATCTTCACATACCAATGGCACAATGTCCCACCTGTGAGACAAGAAACATAAAAATCTGTTAATTTCTCACTGTAAGACAGTATTTATCAGGTCAAACACTATTCCACTCAAATCCTTACCTCAAGTAATGCAAAGGTCTGGAAAAACTTGAGTGTCCTTGCTATACTTCTGTACAGACCCTTGTGTGTGCCCTTCTGGATGTAGAAGCGCATCATTGCAATGGCCAAAACCAGCCACCTGCAGAAGCAAAGCAATCACATAATGGCACCGCTTCAGTTTTAATTCCTACAAGAGAATCTTGTAGTGAAAGTGCCTCTAATGATGGTAGAAACTGAAAATCATGTAATTCAGTTGTGCATTTTGGCAAATGCTCATTTATTTGAAACTCAAACCCTAATCCTACTGCATCTTCTCACAGTTTAGTTGCATGCACTTTTCTCTCTAATTTCTGCAGCAGCCTTAATAAAAAATAAAAATCAAACTGATTCCCACGCAAGATCAAGATTCAAGTCCAAGTTTTAGCATCAACATCCCCTGAGGACATTTTTATGTGGCTGCTCCCACGTTTCCTCGTAGTGTAAATCAAAAAAAGAAAAATATATAAAATGTCAAGCGATGCACAGTTAGAGCTGCAGTGGACTTGTAATTGCTCTACAGTGACAATACATATTTGCAATTTACGATTGATAAACATGGATGGGATGATTAGAGATTCAGACAGAATGTTTCAACTTCCGTCAGAAGAACAACATTTGAAAAGAGCCCATGGCATTGTACACCAAAAGTTAACTTGACTCCGATAGTCCATTAAAACTTGTTGTCATGTGTGCTTCAAAATTATTCTTGTGCAAATTGTATTGACTTGTTTAGACTCCAAGATTTGCAGCTTCTGTAAAACATATTAGCATTTTAACATATTTCAGTCCATTTCCATTTTGTACAATTTGAGCAGTTTCAAGTTTTAAAATTGCTTAAATTATCTCCACTTCCTCTAAAATTAGACCTATGACAAACATGTCAACAGTAGCCAACCCTTAGGCCTATAGCTAGGGTTGTTAATCTTCTTCTTCAAAAAAAGTTTTGGTACACTTGTTGAAATTCTCTTTACATCCCAATAGAAATGAATAAATCCAATGCTCTGACAAAAAACAAAAACAAACGTATCTGTCGCTGTCGCAGTCCAATCATTTCATTTCATTCGATCAATGGAATGAACTGATTGGACGGCCAACCTGCCTATCAACCTCCTTATCAACGTCCTGTTGACCTGCACGCACTCAGCTCGTGCACTCATTTCGCATCACCCGAGACTTCCACGAGCTGCTGGCTTGGCAGCTGTGAGTACTAACAATAACCATGTTCGTAGTTTACGTTTATTACAATATGTTAACGTTCTTAATAATAATGTTGGGGGAGTCCTGAAGGGACGAGCTGTCAGTGTTGCCAACTTTGCGACCTTCTCGCAAGATTTTGCGACTTCTGGAGCTAAACAGCGGGGACTGCTCTTGAACTCATGTGCATATGTATCCCAAGTGCTACAAACATGTAATCCAGGTCTAACGTTCATTTTAATGCCTGGTTTGGATATAACTCATTTAATAATCTTCTGATTATCTTCTCGATTAATCGTTTTGACTTTAAAAGATCAAAACAAGATTTAAAAGTCAATGTGATCATTAATGTGATGTAATATGAAGTAGAAATAAGACATATGTTGCTTTGCACAAATTCAAACTGTATCATGATTACCTAAATAATTGATATGACGGATAATACAAATAAATAAAGTGCTATTTAATGATGGTAAGTTTATGACTAGAAAGTATGGATCCCTGCATGAAGTGTTGATGTACCTTAATGTTATTATTAATTAATGTATGCCTTAATGGCAGCATTGGATCTAAGAACATTTACTTAACTTCAGTATTTACTCCACTACAATTCAGAGGGAGATATTGTACTTTTTACTTAATTATCTGACACTTATAGTAACTAGTTAGTGTACTTTACAATTTAAGATTTATTTGCACACAAAACAATAAAGAACCTCTAAAACTTGATGTTTTGTTTTAAATAAACTAGGCTACAGATGATGATAATGTAAAATCCTGCTCTTAGATAATGCATGGGTAATAATAATCTAATAAATAATAGTATAACAGCCACAGGGTCATTTTTCTGTGTAGAGTACTTTGACTTTTAATACGTTTCTAGTAGGCCATACACCTGGTTATACAAACATTTACAAGGCACTGTTGCACGATTTTAACTTGTAACAGAGTATTTCTACACTGGTATTTCTTCCACTTCTGCAAACTAGAACTGGAGGCACGTTTAGTCATCATTGATCCAGAGAGTATCACTGATCTGACAGCTCTGTTATATTCATAGCTCAAGTGACATGAGCAGACCTATTGATCCCCATCTGTTTGTCCTGCCACTTTATCATAAACACACCATATAAAATGCTCTGTTTGCAGTTCTCAAATATTATGTTGTTATTAAAAAATCTGCCCATTGAGCATTTGAGTGTCCCAGACCTGAGCTCCAGTGTCAGCGCACTCCGGCTATACTTATCACTGCAACTGTCGGACGCACTGTGGGCCTTGACGCTGACACCATGCAGTCAGCCCTATTTGGACACGGCTGCAGCGCCAGCCTGTCACTTTACCAAACGCCATTCATTCATTGTCTAGCACTTACACAAATACTCTTTATATTTCCATATATTTTCTCAATATCAAATTGTTCAATCAAGTTTCCCCCCAAACTCTTGAGAGCTGCTAAATTGAGCGAGCTGAACAGGCACTTTCGGCTTGCCTCAGAGACACACAGTCCTATAAACGGCAACACACGCGTACAGGTTTTTAGGGAGCGGCTAACTTCTAGGCTTTTCTTATTAATAGGCGGCCAGCGCGGAATATAACGCACGTACCCGGCGGTCATGGCGATGTTGTAGAAAGTGAGCCATGCGGTAGCGACGGCGCTTTTCGTTCTCCTCTTGTTGTTGTTTTCCTTCTCCTCAACCGTGCCGTCCTCCTCGCTGGACGCCATGGTACCGGGGGCAGGGTGGGGAAGTCAGGAAAGGAGCTGACAGCTGGGGCTGGTAGGGAGGGGAGCAGCAGGGTCATCCATCCCTGCGCCCCTCTCTCGCGGGACTAGTGGTGCAACAAGTGCGTGGCCTGCCGGTGGGCTAGGGGCTTTTAATAAAGTGATTTAAAAAAACTAATCCTATAACACTTTCGGTGTTGAAGTAGGCCTAGGCTACTCAGATCATTAAGTAAAAGTACATTACAATATTTGCCTCTGAAATGTACTTTGGTGGTGTAAATGGTATCAGTAAGTGTATAAACTCGGATGAAGTAACAACAATGCATTTATTATTTATTGTTATTTAATTCAAATTAAAATGTTAAAGTGCACTATTTACTTTTACTATTTATATGCGTTTCCAAAGTGTGCCACCTCAACCAATTACTGGACTGTAGCTCAGCACTGCCCCCTACAGACTAATTTGTTTGTAAATAATTATTGGACAATAATCATATGATAATGCACGGTGTATCCCCATATACACTGCCTGAGAATGCATCAATGCATAATCTAAATGTAGCTAAACGAAAACATGAAAGCATGAAAACACAAGGTCACTCGCGGCATGAAAGATGGTGTGCGTTTATGGATTATGAACTAAATATTCCTTTAATCATTTCAGCTCATGCTTTTAGTGGCTGAGGGCCTGTACCTGTCTTATTGAGGGAACAACATCTCATGTCACTGTTTTTATGAAGCCACACAACAAGTTGTACCTATATTCTATATCACTGATGTTCCATTATTGTGAAGCGTCTGACATTTTACAGTTATCACATTTTCCACTAGATGGCGATGTATAAACATGAGACGTACCCTGGATGTTGTTTTTACTCTGGGTGTTAATCAAGTCCTCTTATGTTTGCTGGTTTTGGAGAAGGTTCATGTTGAATATAGGGTATAAGTAATGCAAAGCTACATGTATATTGATGCTCAGAAAGAAATGTAGGTCATCTATTTTGTGTAGCTGATTGATAAAACAGGTATTCAGCTTCAAAAGCAGTAATTGAAGTACAGTTTTTAATAATAAATAATGGCACTGAGATGCCTGTAGTACATGCATATCCTTTAGGGTGCCGAGTTAGACAACCTTTGTTTTTATCCTGTATATAAAGAGAGTAAAGGACCAGTCACATCAAGGTACACAAAGCCTAGTGCAGTGTAAGCAGTTGGGTGAGCAGAGAGCCAGGGCTGTGGTGTTTGGAAAATGCTAGTGGGGGCAGACAATGCACTGGTCCGAGGCCTGACCAGCCCTCAGAGGGACAGGGGTCGCCTCACTGCGACAACAGCCCCCGTCTCCCTTCCTTCTTTTTCTTTTTTTGAGCTCCACAGCATGGGCTCGGGGAGGACGCTGAAGTTCGCCCTGTGCGAGGTGCTGCAGTTTGCAGGCCTGTGCGTGCCACTCTTCATCGTCATGCAGAGGTTCGCCGTCATCGTAGCGAAGGTCAAAACATCCGCGCAGCCCCCCGGAGACGGCAGCACAGCCTACTGGTTGATCGTGGCCTCCTCCATTGCCTATGTCACCTCCACCGCCCTGCTGGTCTGGGTACCCATGAAGTATATGGTCTTCACGAAGAAGAAGTTTCTCATTGGGAGGAAGAAGTGGTGAGTGTCTCCTGCCTTCCTGATGTCAGCGGCCTCAGACGTTCTAAGCTGTGTATGGTCAGCAGTGCAGCACTGACTGAGACCTGACCAGCTGGTTTGTCTGTGGCTGGTTTGGACTGCACTAGGCTGGAGAATACCATGAGTTAGCAATTCCTGCAACTGCCTTTTGTCTTCCTTCCTTACTTCTTTCCCTTCCTTTGTCTTTCCCTCAGGAGGCCTGTGGCCCTCGTATATGTGATCCTGTCCACATTACCCTGCTTTGCCTTTCTCATCGCCAGCTCTGAGGTACAACATGTTGTGGAGTGTTTCATTTCTTTTATTACATCAGTTGATCTGTACTCTGATCATGAATTCTGATCGGTCTGTAATTGTAGGTCATTTGTAGTTATTTTTGATTGTGTTTATCATCCAAAAGGAGCTTCTTGAAACTTAAAAAAAATACTCGCCACAGCTTTAGATTTGGGACCAAAGTTGTATATAAAATGTTGGGGGTGAGTGGAATCACAGTGTGAGGCATCCGTGAATAGAATAAAGGTGATGATTTGTGAGGAACCTTTTGGTTCTCAGGGGATGAGTATGTATAAGGAGCTACTGATAAGCAGCTTGGTTTCTCTTCCTGTCCAAGCTGCCCTTGTCAGATCATCTGTCCATGAAGCACATTTTCACTTCCTCTCTGGCTGCAGCCCAGGTCCTATTAGCTTTATTTATGTAGCCCTTTCTAGAGCCCAAGGTGACCTTTTGGCATTTGCTTATCTGGTATCTTTTACATAAGGGTCATACTTTCTGCTAAGATGAAGTCTGCTTTGCTCTGTGTCCTGTTGGTATGAAGTCCTGACTCAGGCAAATACCAGCAGTGCGAGTGATTTAGCCACAAACCCAGTGCGAGAGGAGGTCGGACATGTAGATGTAAATGCCTGGTGCAAAGGTCCTTTATTGTTGAGGCAAAGCAATGCAATCTATATTGATTGGAAGTGAGTAAGTAATTAGATTAAATGTTCTAGTATGTTTAACTGATGATTTTCTGGTTTCCCAGGTTCAGATAAATAACAACATGAAGTATGATACGTTCACGGAGCTCCCCGTGTCACTAGTCCTCTTCTCTCTCATCTGTATTGACGTTGTGGAGAGGATACGCCACTGCAGACTGACAGGCCAGGGTGAGCGCCGCTCTCTGAACACATCACACAAATCACTCACAGAGTCCTTTAGAACTTTCCCCGCCAACTCCTATAGTGACACCTGCCCGGCTTTACACTACAGGAGCTTAGAGGCAACAAATACAGCGAACAGGTTCTTATCTAATGTATCCTGAACTATTTGAACTTCTTTGTGCCCGCCGTTGAAACATTATTGGTGCCACGGAGGAAATGAGCAGCACATTTGTTCGCCACATCTTGTAGTACAGTGCTGAACTGACAAATCTCCAGCTATGTTTTTTTCTCTATAGGGAAGCATTGACGTGGTTTTGTTTTTATCGCTGTTCGTTTGGTATTATTTGGAAACAACAAACCTTTTGAGAATTTTTAATGTCAGCTGATTTGGCACCGACTACACATTAATGATTTCTACGATGTTGTATCTCAATTATTCTGAAACAACCGTGTCAACACGATAAGTAAATGCAGATTCACGTTTGCTTTGCTCTGTATAATCTTTACTTTTCTCTCCCCAGGTAATGACATGGAGCGAGATGCTGACATCCCCTCCACTGTCCTCACACATGTGGAACAGGTAACCCCAGTATCACCTATCAATCCAGGTGGGCCGGGGCCAGCTGCGCCCGGGCAATCTGTGCAAAATCCTACGCAACCGGGATCAAGCCAGCACAATGACAGGAACCAGAACGGAGCCGGGGCTCGATCGGAGACCAACGGGACAGTCCCGGGCATACAAGGTAATCCCGGAAGACCATTCAGCATCTCTGGATTGAGCTCACGATCAGCGAGCACCACAGCGTACCGCATATCTCCAGTACGCCTACACGGGTCCATTAAGATTCCTCTGTGCCAGCGACGCACGAGCGGACGTGTTCGTGGACAGCTTTATGTTCTGGATGGATACAGTGGAGATGGTGAGGGTGGCAGGGCATCCCCTTGTCTACTACTCGGGCTGGGTGTTCCCCATCTACATCTTCAGCTACCTGTCTTGCCTGCGCGTGGTGGTCATGCCCCACAGCCCGCTGCTTTCCTCCCTAGGGGTGGTCGTGCAGGACTTTCCCTTCTTCTTTGTGCGCGTTGGCCTCATTGCCTTCTTTGGCTTCGTCACACCCCTCCTCTATCTGATGAAGAACCTGCTGGTCTGCCTTGCTTTTGTCTATTTCAACTTCATGACCAGGCTGAGGGTCTTCAACACAGAGAGGATGTTCTTTTGAGACTGGCTCTTTAAACAAAGACATATAGTAGGAACAGGCACAATGAGGAGGTTGCAGCCAAAAGGGAGCTCTTAGGCAATGTTTTCCCATAAAGGACATTACGTGTCAAATGTTGTTATGTATCATTTACCTTTTATGTTCAAATTGTACCCCTCCAAACCCCTCACCCTCACCAAGCATGGCACTCTGGGAATGTACCTGTAATGTCATCTGAGAGTTTATAGCAGATTTCTTTTTCTACCATCATAAAGTGCAGTGAATGTGTAAAAGCATTAATCCATGTTTTTTATATTGGGTTTTTCTTTGCTAAATTATATCCACAAAAGAAAAACAAAGTGTGAGTTTGTATCATTGATACATATATTTTGCTAAGATTAATAGCAGATTAATAAAGAAAATCATTCAAAGAGATGTGTTAAGTTTCAGTAGTGGGATTCATCATGTTTGTTTTTGACCTCCATTCAAACCTTTTGCACTAGAATATTTCCCTTTTCTTCCCACGAGAACAGGTTTCCTGTCATTATTCTGCAATCGTGTAATAGATGTCTGAAGTCTTAACATCAATCCTCTCAGAAAACAAGATGGCAAAGCAAGCATGTTGTGCTACTTATCTGTAGCTTACATGCTCCACCTCATCTACTCTGTTGTTGTTGGTGTGTAACATCTTCAACTAACGTCATTTTAAAGCTGCACAAATCAACTTTTCAGCTAGAGCCAGATCCAGCGCTAAAAGGAGAGAATGTTGTATTTGCATTGATGAGCTGGTCAGAATCATGACTCTGAATGCTAATGTTTAATAATTAATATGTTTAATTCTTGATTTTCTGAGAACATTTACATCATGTCAATAGCAGGTTGCAGTCAATATGTTTATTATAGTATACTACCTAAATTAGTAGTGATAGATTCTGCTACAGCACAGGTGTTTCACAGGTAAGTGCCCGTATGTCTGCACCATTGCTGTGCATCCCTGCAGTATGAGGCCAAAGTGGTCAGATCTCCACTCGCTTCCCCCTATAGGAAGCAGGATTTCCTCCTGTCCTCTCTTTCTACTAACTTGTATCATCACTGCACTCCTCACCCGAAGCCCCCGCAGACCTTCTGGGGGCTACTATCCCATGAAAAGACCTCACATCAGCAAAGTGCTGCAAACCTAATGTAATCCTTGTTTACTCTGGTGCAGTAAAATTGTGAAGCTGGCACATTCCTGATCAGATATTAATCTTTTTGAAAGCTACTCTTTCTGAATGACACCTGCTCTCTGGCACAGATTTAGCACAGAATGAAGAACTATTTATAAAATATCAAAAATCTAAGTTAAAGGCAATATATTGAACTTTAGAAAAGCCTGCATTGGATCAATTAATTCCCAAAATCCATCATCCGGTTTCTTCTTTTGATTTATTAAAAATAGAATAATTTGACGATGAGTTTTCTTGAAGCGATCAGTGGTGACTTTCTGTTTCTTGTTCAAGAGATTGCTTGCTTCCCACTTCCTGCCTTCTTCTAAAAAAAAATTCTGTGGAAGCTCATGGAAATTGCTACCCATGTGACAGGATACCCATCAGTGTGATTAAGGGGGGAAAACACCATGTCTCTGTGACTTGTTGCTTCATGGCACACACCTTCACACACCAGACCTCTTCTCTCATCACTGGAAAACTCCTACAGCCTCATCCACCACTGAGAGCAAACTAAGAATAATGTCAGCCAGTTTAAATGTTGCTGTGGTCCTCTGTCTCCTGCAAGTCCTCCGCATCACTGCAAACATAGGTACGTAACCCTGACACTTTCTATCTGTTCAACTTGGAGTAATAGGATTGTAAATTCATTTGCTGAAGCCGTTCTGTTTTGTTCCAGACAGTGGCTCCTTCCTGATCTTCAACGAGGACCACAACAAGTGCATAAAGGCGGAGAGCGCCACCTCCATAACGGTGGCCGCCTGTGATCCTCACGCCAAAGAGCAGCAGTTTCGTTGGGCCTCAGAATCGCGCATCCTCAGTCTGTCCCTCAAGCTCTGTCTGGCGGCCACAGAGATTAAAGACTGGGTGAAGGTGGTGTTTTTTGAATGTGATGAGAACAGTGCCCTACAACACTGGCAGTGCAAGAATGAGACCCTCTTCGGTCTAATAAACGAGGACCTGCACTTAAACTGGGGAAACCGTAATGAGAGGAACCTGATGGTCTACAAAGGCTCAGGGCTCTGGAGTCGCTGGAAGATATACGGCACCCGGGGTGACCTTTGTTCAAAAGGGTTTCAAGGTAGGAATTATGAGGAAACAATCGATTTATATGAAAGTGATGGACTTGCTAACAACTCTGTTTGTACTCTTTTTCTTTTACCACTGTTTTAAAATCAATTCAAAGTTAATATTGATTCAGTTTTGTTTAGTTCAGAAGTAAAGCATTTCATTATAATGACCTTTAACCACAAACGCATGTTGGTGTTAAAACTGAGGAGTGAGTCCTTGAGGCTGAATACCCTCCTTGTAGCACCCAGGTACAAACTGTCAGATTTGAACCATGTATGTGACTCAACTAAAATAAGTCTGTGTGTACATGAAGGTAGTTGAACCAGCGCCTACGTGAAGAGCGGCAGTGTGGGAAGATGGGCAGCCAATTAGTAAAACTAGTTCATGTTAATCATAGAAAATACATCATAAATTGTACACTAGACATTTTCATAAAGCCACAAGTATGTTGACTACTCTGCACACAATGGTAGTGAATACAATGATCGATGACATCGTGCTTCTACATTTCTGCAACCGCGAGCCCAACATCAGTGGACAACCTTGCTAATACTCTTATGGCTGAATATCTCAAAACAAATAAAAATGCCCCTCGTCAACAATCACATTTCGGTGTATTGATCAAGTGTCAACATACTTGGCCATGTGTATATGTAGATTTGCATTTTGCTAAACAAATATGTGTGATTTGTGTCTCCTCAGAGGTTTTCACAATAGGGGGCAATGGCTTTGGACTCCCCTGTCAGTTCCCATTTAAGTATGAGCAGAAGTGGTTCGCTGAATGCACAAAGGACGGTCGCTCCTCAGATGGACAGCTGTGGTGCGCAACGGAGAGAGATTACAACAGTCAGAAGAAGTGGGGCTTTTGTCCCAACGAAGGTAAGAAACCTCTAATCAGCAGTCCCGAAGAGCCCGTGTTGAACAACTTTATGAAGAATTCTCTTCATCAAAGCATCCAGAACTATCCTGTTTGTCTGTATTGAAAAAGTGGTATTATTGAAGAGGTCAATGTGGACGGGTCTGGTTTCTGACCCCCTCCTCTCCCCCAAACGAACAACACTACCACTTCCTCTCATGAGTTGTCAACGCAGCACTGTCGTCGTTTTCCTCTTCTCACAGTCCCACCTTTCCCCTCACGCTGCTCTAAAGCTGTGGCAGGAAAGGGACAGAAAAAGAGAGCGAGCTCACTTTTACTATTGTTTTTTATGAAGCACAACGCAGTCCCAGACAGGGGCGTAGAAGATCTTTCTAAATCATCTGTTTTGAGACACTTATTGTACTTAAAGGTCAACAGGTATTACACTACTTCAAGAAGTAAATAATTTCTCTCAGTTTGTTCATTTGTGTCTCGACTATAATGCAGCATCCAAAGGTTGGGACGCTGATCCAGTCACAGGAGTTCAGTATCAGAGGAACCTACAGTCAGTGTTGACGTGGCATCAAGCCAGGAAGAGCTGCCAGCAGCAGGGAGCCGACCTCCTCAGCATTGTAGAGCTGCATGAGCAGTCGTACATTTCAGGTACAGAGTCAGCCTTGTATCATACTACACAATGTTATATCATTAAACTTTAATTGCATTATAATGTCTGGGTTGACGCAGGGTTGACAAATCATTTGGAAACGTCTCTATGGATTGGACTGAACAGCTTGGATTTTGAGAGTGGATGGCAGTGGAGCAACGGAAACCCTTTCAGATATTTAAACTGGGCTCCAGGTTAGTGAAGACATAGTGTACTGTGACAGAAGCAGGACGTTATGGTTTGATTTGCATGATAGCAACAGTAAGCTTCTTAAATGAGTAGATGTTACAAATGCTGCAGTGAATTATAGATGATTTTTTATATAAAAAAAACACATGGATTGATGTTTCCAAAAGGTCATCCCTCGTCAGAGCCCGGGCTCACCTGTGCAACTTTAAATGCTGGAAAATCCTCAAAATGGGAGAGCAGCACCTGCACCAAGAAACTCGGTTACATGTGTCGCAAAGGAAGCTCGACCAGTCCGCCTCCACCACCAAGTAAAATTATATCATAATTCCAGTTGATCAGAATCTGGCCTGTTATTAGAAGGAGTCTTCATAGTTCTCACCTCTTTTGCTCTCTATCCACAGACAAAGAGCAGCCCAGCTTCTGCCCCAGTCACTGGGTCCCATATGCAGGTAACTGTTACTACCTGCAGAGGAGTAAAAAGATGTGGAGGGACGCTCTGGCTGCGTGTCACAAAGAGGGAGGAGATTTGGCCAGCATACACAATATAGAAGAGCAGAGCTTCGTCATCTCTCAATCTGGATACTGTAAGTGTGAAATAAGTAATGATTTTTGGAAACCTTTGATAATAAAGAGCTTTTTAATTATATTATGTAATAATTCAACATTTTGGTGAATATGCTTATTCGCTTATGAATAGTGCGGCACATCACCACCAGTAACACCCCGACGTGACGCTTTTAGAAAGATGTAACTGATGTTATATACTGTGTTTATCTGTGAGCTGCTGGTTGGGGAGTTTTGTAACATTTGGACAGAGACAGAGTAGCTGTTTGTCTCTTTTTCCAGGCTTTGTGCTAAGCTAAGCTAATCGGCTGCTGGCTGTAGCTTTGTATTTATCGTACAGACATGAGAGTGGTATTGATCCTCTTTTCTAACTCTCTGCAAGAAAACAAACAAGCGTATTTCCCAAAATGTCCAACTGTTAATCTAAACCACGTCAAAACTAAATAAAGAAGATCAAACGTGAAAAACTGTACTCCATCACCACATTAACGTCTACTTTTAAAACCCTCAGTGCCGACAGATGAGCTTTGGATTGGCCTGAATGATCAGAGGAACCAGATGCTGTTTGAATGGTCTGATCACTCCCACGTTACCTTCACCCAGTGGCAGACCGGTGAGCCATCTCATGCCACCAACCTCCAGGAAGACTGTGTGCTCATCAGAGGAAAGGTAACACCCATAACGGCTCAAATGCAAAATGTGATGAAGGCAATGATAATACGAGCGGTGCTGGTCTTATCTGCTGAATGTGGTCTACGCAGGACGGGAGGTGGGCTGACTACATGTGTGAGAATACGTATGGATACATCTGTAAGAAGAAAGCCTCAATTAAACCAGCTGAAGGCGCCCAAGAGGACGCCAACCCAGGATGCAAACTTGTGAGTGATGTCATTTCCTCTAAATAATGAGTTTAATTATAAAACAATATGTTTATCAGATTTAGTCTCACTGTTTTTTTGTTTTTTTATCTTCTCAAGGGCTCAATCAGGTTTGGTTCCTATTGTTATAATGTTGGATCTGAGAAAAAAACCTTTGAAGAGGCGAAGCAAGCATGCGCCGCGGCTGGCGCTCACGTGGTGGATGTGACTGATAGGTATATTTCTTATTTTGTCTTGTTTGTGTAAAAATCCCCCCATTTTCCCCCAGTCGTTAACACATGAGGTGAATGCTGTAATGAGTTTAAAGTATTTTAAAGCTAGGAATAGTTTGTCTGTGTTATTTTGAAATGACTTTTTTTATTGCTAACCTTTCTGCTTGCACATGTCGTCATGCAGATATGAGAATGCCCTCTTGGTCAGTTTGGTGGGCTTGAGACCAGAGAAGTATTTCTGGACAGGTTTATCGAACACAGCCGACATAAACACTTTCAGGTGGACCACCAGAAGAAAAGTCACATTCACTCATTTCAATGTGGGCATGCCAGGTACAGCACAATTCTCTTTAGCCGTACATCTGTGTGTCCTAACCATTTCAATATTGTCTGATGCAACAAGTTATAAATACTGTTCATCTAGCGTCATCATGACATAAAATTAGAATTTGTCAAAAACTTTGGTTAATAACTAAATACCTGCAAATGTTAGCACTGTTGTTGCGAGCATGTTAGCATGCTAATGTTAGCATTTAGCTCGAAAAGCACCTCTGTGACACAGCATTGGCTGTAGACTCTTAGTCATTTATTGTTGTATATCCCTTCTGTTATCTTTCATCACCCACATTCATTATCTTCTCAAAAACATTCCTTGATGGTTATAATTGATTGTGATCTTTACATTTTAGTCAATCTATATTTTTCCCATTTCCTTTGGTGTGTTTTAATAAAAGACAGAAACCAAGGATGTGTTGCAATGACAACCGGGGTTTTTGCTGGATTATGGGATGTCGTCAGCTGCAGCAACAAGGAGAAGTATATCTGTAAGAAACCAGCAGTGGGTGTACATGTGACAACAGTCCCACCCACCACCCCCACCCTGAGCTGTGAGTCTGGGTGGATCCCCGCTGCCAGGAGGAGCGTTTGCTACAAAGTAGGAGCACAAACAACATGAAATAATCTGTGAAAGTGGAGCAATTTTAAGTACATAAAACTCAAGGCATTTTCTTTTTCACTCATTCAAAGCTTTACAAAAAAAGTGAGAGCCTTAAGAAGAATTGGAATGAAGCGCAGGACTTCTGCAAGGCCATTGGTGGGATGCTGATGAGCATACACAGTATGGCGGACTTGAACAACGCTCCGTATGTTAGCTTAACTGCTCGTATAAATCAGAATTGATATTATGCTATTTAAACCAATCAAGTAATCAATACTCCTGTTTTCTGCTGTCGTAAAGGTTTCGTTCCTCTAGCACAGCCTGGATTGGCCTCAGCCGAGGTACCAATACAGGTTATGGATGGACTGATGGGTCGCCTGTATGTATCACTTTATTGTTGTCACCAAAAGTCTTACTCAGACTTATTCTCAACCCTGTTCTAATAACATGTATTTCCAAACACTGTTACTTAGTACGAATTTGAGAACTGGGACTATGGGGAACCAAACAACCACAATGACAACGAACACTGTGCAGAAATCCAAACTCGCTACAAACAGCACTGGAACGATATTCACTGCGAGTCCAACAACAACTGGATCTGCCAGATACGCAAAGGTAACGCCGACAGGTCTCATCATGGAGCTGCAGTTTGTCGTAGTTATGTCAGAGCTGTGTCCTGCTGTTAAGATCTTCCTTCATGGTTCTTGTTCTTTCAGGTGAGAAACCCAAACCTGAGCCTCTCATAGTGAAACAAGGTAAGTTTCACCGGTGGCCTCTCCCTAAAATTAGCCCCAGCTTCATTTCCTAAAATCTTTCTGTTTCATTTTTTGGCATTTAATGGAATGGAACTAGCATGGCAGTAGACTCCTATGCTGCATTCACACCAGAACAGGTGTTGCGGCAAACAACGGCTATCTTCCCAATTATTAGCCTTGTTTCCCATCAATCCCTAAAAATGTTTAATCTGTGGGACATCTGATAACGATTGTGTTCCTTTTACAGTGTACAACACTACAGAAGATGGCTGGCTAATCTACAATGACACACAGTATTTCATCAACACTGAAGAGCAAGACATGGAAACTGCTAGAGCCTTTTGCAAAAAGGGCTTTGGTGAACTTGTGGTCATCACAGGGGAGAGTGAGAGGAAGTTCCTTTGGAAACAGGCAAGAAATGATCATTGAACAACATGTATTTCTTAACCAAAGAAAACGATCCAATGTGGTGGCAAAAGTACTGAAAATGTTGTGTGTAACGATTGTTTTTTTATTGAATCCTAATGTAATAATGTCTCTCTTTATGTTCCAAAAGATAGTAACACTTAACAGAGGACAGTACTACATTGGCATGACAGTGAATTTGGATAAATCCTTCAGGTAAATCAAACTACAGTACTTTGTGTATTGACATTACTAGTGTAGGTATACTGGGTACTTCCCACACATTTCTTTCTTATGAGTGACGCACCTCATTATCTTCTTTCTTTGTTCAGCTGGCTGGATGGCACCCCTGTAACATACACAGCATGGGAACACAATGAGCCCAACTTTGCTAATAATGATGAAAACTGTGTGACTATATACAAGGGCATGGGTGAGTAACACTCAATACTGCCATGTTTCATAAATATTAGCTAACCCAACCTAATAATTCATTTATTTGTATTATTTAGTCATTGTTCTCTTCAATCTCTGCACATATAGGGTACTGGAATGATGTTAACTGTGGTGTGAAGCTACCTTCTATTTGCAAAAGAAGCAGTAGTTTTATCAATACAACAATGGCCCCAACCACTATTCCTAAGGGAGGATGTGCACCAGACTGGCAAGCTTTCCAAGGAAAGGTAATAACATACGACTGCATACAACGCAGATTTCAATGACCTGCATAAGATGCTTTGGTGAAGAAAAAGATTAGCCATTATTTAAATGTACAAAAATCTTTTCTGGAAAAATGTGTTCCCGTATTGTGACATGAAGCTCGAATGGACACTGGTTACCTACTGTCCCTTTGCTTGTTATTCTAACACATTGTGCAAACTCATCTTGTTTACACAGTGCTATAAAATAGTTGTGGGGAAAGAAAAGAAGAACTGGCAGGACGCCAGGACACACTGCATTAACGAGGGAGGAAATCTGATTTCTATCACCAACGCTAGAGAGCAAGGTGAGGGCTTTCTTTGTGGTTGTCTGTAAAAATGACGATGATAAGTGACTATTTTTAGGGCGTTTTAGATTAATTGTTTCTTCCTTTCTAGCATTCCTGACAACACAGATGCTGAACTACAATGAGGACCTCTGGATCGGCATGAATGATGTCAACATGGAGATGCGTTTTCTGTGGACGAACGGCATAGGCGTTTCATACACCAACTGGGCAAAAGGATATCCATCAACGGTGCCTGAAAGACATTATCAATATATGGATATATATATACTTTATATGCTATGTTAAGAGCTCTAGATTATGGAGGTGATGCTTGCAGTCTG